>NC_034426.1:3923907-4153804 GCF_002078875.1 Numida meleagris
CCTTCCCTTCCCTTCCCTTCCCTTCCCTTCCCTTCCCTTCCCCTCCCCCTGCTTCCACACAGCACAGGGCTGGGGGGGGACACAAGGAAACAAGAACTTTTTTGTCCTTGGGTTGTTATGGTAAATACAGCAGAAGTGATTAAAACTGCCCAGGCAGTGCTGCGATCAGCTTGTTTAGGGCAGTAAATTAAAATCCATTCGCATCTGAGTTATCCTGGCACATCCCGAGCACAGTCCGTCCTTTAATGTGCCACGTCTTACACCAGGCTAAGGAAAACTTGATTAATGTCACTATCTGGGATTTTCTGTCCTGTAAATAGGACTTGAAGTCTAAAATTGGAACGGTGAAAACCTACTTTAAATGGGATTAGCAGAAGAACTTAGTAGTTCAGGTTGTTTTCACAGTCATGGGAAGCGGTCAGCAGGGCCCCCCCGTGGTGCTTTGCCACCGTGCCCCTGGCCACAGAGGCTCCCATGTTGCCTTTGGTGGCTGTTGGGTGCTCGATGCTCTGAGCCACTGGGCGCCATTGCTCCCCGGGTGGGGGAGATGCTGCAGATCCGTGCGCTGGGAGCGATGGCCGCACGCGTTGCTCTTTGGTTCCCACCTGAGCTTGGGGTTTCGCCCAGGTGACATGGAAGCAGGGAGGTGGCGGGTGCGCCTGGGTTAGAGAAAAAACACCTACTTCTGTTGTTTCAGGGCATGCCTTGGTCTTTATCTTATTTGCTTCAAGGTATGTCATGGCAAAATGAAGTCATCCATCGCACTGTTTTTACGCCCTATTTATTTGCTATAATCATTTCCCCGACAAATGGTGAAGTTAATTTCAGCGGCTGGAAGCGGAGATGCTGCAGCCAGCCCTGCCAGCGCCGGCGCTCGGCAGCATCCCCTTTGTACGGCGTCTTGATTGTCAGCTCTTCATTATAAATTTACTTTCTAAATGCTGACTTAAGGCCTGACACGTTGTTTGTTTCACTGTCAGTTACACTCCTTGGGAGACCTAATAAAAGCCTCTCAGATCTTTCCATTGAATTAGGCCATCCTTTGCCACCCCGGTGCCTGAAGTAAGGCAGGCGGAGCGCTGCCGTACCGCAGCCATCCCCGTGTTGCTGGAGCCCTTCTTCGGGCATCTCCTCATACCAGTCCTCGGTGCGACAGGAGCGAGTTCTGCTCTCAAAGGTCACTGTCGTGTTTTAATTGGATTTTTCAGCGGCGAGGAACAGAAAGACACGGGTTTATTAATAGAGCGCCTTTGATCTCGGAAGATTCCCACCCGGGGCTGTGCGGTGCACGCGGGGACGGTTCGCGCTGCGGTTGCTGGGCCGTGGGTTCTGCCATGGGGAAGGTGTCCAGGGCAGGGCTCTGCTTCCCAAAGCGCAGCCCCCCCAGGATGCGGGCTTTGGGCTGTGCCTCCATCGGAGCGCTGCAAGATCTTTCACATGTTGTTTCGGTTTTGTTTTCCTTCCGATATCTTTGGCAAAGGTCGCGGGCAGTGGGCAATTAGAGAAACGCTCGGGCGACCTCGTTAGTGTATTTTTGTGGAATTACTGTGCTTCGCCGTTCTCGCTGCTTTACGCAGATGGTTATTGCTGGTTTCCATCTGTTCGTGTAGCAGAAGCGAAGACGAGAGAGCTGCAGCCGCACTGGGTTTTCATCCCGAACTTTTAGTCTTACCTCTTTGCCCGCGCCAGGTTAATCTGGTGGGTATGGAGGGCAGTGCTTCCAAGGGAAAGAAATCAAACTGGGAACTTGTCTGTGCAAACGGGCCGCGATGGCACCGTGCTGTGTGTCCCAGCAGCCTCAGGTACACGGCGTGGTGCCGTGGGCTCTGTGGCCGGCCTGGGGGCAAGGACTGGGCTGGCATGGGCTGTGCCAGGGGAGCTGCTCCCAAGGTGCCCAGTGCAGCACAGAAGGCTCCTCTCAGTCCGCAGCCTCCTTTGCCAGTTGCTCAACCAGATGTCCTCGGTACTTTGTGCTGTAAGATGTTAAGTAATTAGATCATTCAGATTCTAGTTAAACATAATTAGAGCCCTGTGTAAACTGAGCGAAGCTGACAGGTTTTATAGGTTGGTCATAGCAAAAATATCAGATGATATAGTTCAGCATTAATACAAAAAGATTTAAGCCTCCCTGCCCTCAAATAAAGAGGTGTTTAGTCTCCAGATTTAATCCTTAATTAGAACTACAGTTTATGGAACTTGCTAAAAATGCTTTCAGGACCTTGGAATTCTCCCTCAAAACTACTCCCAAGCAGCGTTTGCCCGTTAAAATTTCCTTCTGTGCTCTGAGTTGGAAGTTGAAAACCTCCCAGGCTCTTGGAGAGTGCAGTTAAAGGACGAGATAGCCAAAAGATAACAGCATCCCAGCCCGGATTTTCTTCTCCTTGTCACTTGGAGCAGTGGGTCAGTCGGTCATGGTGATGCTCGTGCACTTGAGGAGCTGTCACCACCCGTGGGTGACCCCATGCGTTTGGATATTGCTGCTTTTTCAGCACTTTGAAGCTAATTCCTGGTTACTTCTCTCTCGTTGTACAGATACGACACGTTATTTTGTTGTTTGTTTGCTGGCAGGCAAAACATATTTTCTGAAGGAAAGTGTTAACAGATAGGCTGATAAAATGTCTGTCTTCCAAAAACAGTCTGAAGACAAATTGAGTGTTTGTCTGCACGTGGTGTTCACACTGTTGTTGTATGAGCTACCGAACAAATTAACAAGACGATTCTTGTCTCTTCTGGGAGGTAAACTTTCTTTGTAGATGCTGTAGGAGTCCGAAGCTGTGAACTCGGTGTAGGTAAGGGAGTGTGGCGACGGGGCTTAGGTAATAAGGAAAGATCAGAAGGAAGAAAACAGCAGTTATTCCTCAGTAACCCTAAATGCTGAAGTCGTGTTGGTTGGTATGGAAAGCAGTGCCCTGCAGAGCGGCTGCACGCAGAGCTCCCCGTGTCCCCTCCAGCCTGTGCCCACCGCGCTCAGCTCTGTCACTTCTGCGATGCTCCGAGCCTTGCTGTCCTGGCTGGAATCTCCAGCCTGTTTCCAAGCTTGTATTTCTCACTTGGCAGCGCATGATGCGGCTGGTGGGCAATCTGCCGGATCCCTTTTTTGTCAAACATCAGAGTTGGTGTCTGACACCGAATCCGGGGATAAGCAGGGAGGGCGAAATGCAGAGGGGAGCTGAGCTGCGTGCTGGGTGCTTTTGTGCGTTTCTCTGGTGTGATTGCTTGGGATTGATGCTCGGTTCTTGCAGGGATAGAATGGCAAAGATTTGGGTTTTTTTTTCCCTTTGTGTTTTCAGTAATTAGCACGACCTGCAAGTGGAAATTTTTCAGCTACCTTTTCATATCAGGTAGCGTCTGCTTACAAGGGAAAAGCTCAGTTTGAGGAAAATCCCCTAAAGTTATATGGAAACAAAACAATTTTACAAAGCTGTGTGTGTGTATGCATGCATGTATGTGTGTTTGTGTAAACACACAAGCTCACACAGGCACAATCTCCTTCCTGGATCAGCTCCCACCATGCAAAATCCAAACCTGAAAGTGCTATAATTGATTACGTGCAATAGGAGACAAACAGCCGAGATTTCGGGAGAGGGCAGGGTGTGGTCCAGATCTGGCAAAACATTTAAGAGCAGAACATTATTTTTTCAAAGGCAGGGAAACTTTAAAACATTGATCCAAGAGTTAAGACTGGTTGGGAGAAGGAAAAGAGTACAGCAAAGCGAGACGTGCTCTTTGTAGGGGGAGGCACTGGGGGAGGAATTGGGAAGAAAGAACACGCAAGTTTAGGTTAGTACATGTTCGTGTTCTTCTGGTTTTTTAACTTCATTTGTTTCCCTGGCAGATGTCCCATGGCTTTGAGGCCTTTGTCTGTGTGAGAGAGAGAACACGAAGGAGGGCTTGGCAGGGCACTTCGGGGTTGTGTGGAATAGCTGGTAGTCATATTTATAGTCAGTGTTGTCTCTTGGCATCCGCCGTTTTGATAACCAGCAATTGTTCTATAAAGTTATGTGTTACTTTGGCAAGAGAGCTTTCCCCGAGTTTCCTCCAGCGTTTCGTAGATAGATTTCACATGCAAGTTCTTGTAAGTCCGGGGCAGGACTGGTCGAAGTACAGCACAAAGTACCCAGCACCGTACTTGGGACTTAGGAGCTGCCCCATCCCAGCCTTTCCTCTTTCAACCACATTCAGAATCCGAGGTGCTCTGTGCCACCCTGCTTACACTGAAAACAAGTGGTGGTTCATAGCGTTCTAAAGCAGATCTAGCAATCCTTGGATGATAATATTGTTCTGAGCTTTGCAGCGTGTGCATGTGCTGCATCCTCCATTGAGGGCTGGTGTCAGCTGTAACGCTGCTCTGTAACTGCTCAATCCAGCACTGCTTTGACTTGCTCAGGTTGGTGGTGGGTTGGTGCTGCAGGTGCTGCAGGGAAGAGGAGCAGTGCTGTGCTGCTGCGAGGCGCTCAGCCTTCTGGTAGCCTTTTGCTTTTTCCATGTCTGTGCCTCTAAATGGATTTATAACAATGCGGCTTTATGCCTTTAAAACACCTGCTGTAATTGCTTAGAAATATACTCCATGTCAGCCTTTATTGCTTACTGTGATTATGCTTCTGGTAACCATCCTTTTTGGCAGACTCATAAAATAAGTTTCTCATAATAGGATTCCTAACAGACTTAAACATTATGCATAGCTTAAAGTGCAAATATGTTTTATTGGCGAAAGGAAGAGCTGCTGTTCTTCGATACCTTCCGTTTGAGACTTCAGCAGGTGCTCTGCTTTCAGTGCGTGCCGAAGTTGCACCCATTTCATTGAGGGGAGGAACGCGGGGACCTGTTCTTTGCATGGCAGGTTGGTAGTTGAGAAGAACGTGCAGACAAGTTCTTGAACTTCTGGTCCTGTTTTGTAGCAATTAGCATAGTTGATGTATAAGCTGGTGGAAAAGTGCTGCTTAACGCTGCTGGTTTAACACCTCAGTGCTCTGTGAATACTGAACAATTTCTGGCATCGGAGGTTTGTACCTTCAGCGTAGGGATGACCTTGTGCTCCCTACTGAAGCGGAGGGTCCTGCCAAGCTGCGTGTAGGATGTGATGGATGAGCTGTTGGTACATCGGTCATGGCTGTGACTTACATTTGGTGATTCTACACGCAGGAAACATTGAGGAGTTACGTGTTAACATGACAGTGAAGGTGCAGAAGATAGCAGAGAGCCAAGGCTGTTGGACGCCGCGTTGTAGTACCCAGACCTTGGGATCTTCAGGCAGCGTAAATGAGCTGGACATCAGAGAGCTGGGAAGTTTGGCTTAACCCCGCAGATAAATCAGTGTTAGCTCCCATAAACTGCCCCGAAAGATTGCAGGAGTGAGGAGGTGTTATTTATCATCACTTCCAGCTGAAGAGTTCCACCCATGCAAAATTCTTTGCGCTGAGAGAATGAGACTTTTTGGTAGGCGGGTCGTTCTCAAAATCTTGAGCAGAGGAAAAGGTGCTGAATAGTTATTTTGGGGCTCTTTTAAAATATGAAAATAAAATCACTGGGGTTAGTCAACGTTCTTTACATCAGCACCTTTATCCTCAAGGATATTTTGGTATTTTTACCTTTGAAATTTAGGCTAGACTTCAAAGGATAGATGGAATTTCCCGGGCGAAGCGGGGTGCGATGGGATGGCTGGAGCCGGGGGAGGCGAGGGAACGGTGCGGGCAGCTCAGCCCCTCACACCTGGCAGGGAGCTCAAAAAGAAGCTGTGCCCCCCCCCCCCAACAATGACATGAGACCTCAGAGCGTGCCTCAGGAAATCGCGCCATCCCAAAGGCTGGAAGAGACCGCTCGGAGGATGGAGTCCAAGCACCACGTGCTGCCCGGGGTTGGGTTTTGTGGTGCGGTTCCCCGTGTCGCCTGGCTGCTGCAGGGTGTGACGTGCCCCAGCGTGGCTGAGCGCTTCGGGCCGGGCCGGCGCGGTGCCCCGGGTTCGGTGACGCCGCGTGCAGGTGGCTCCGCTCAGAACCTGCTGGAGTGGTTTCAGCCATTTCCCTGTGGGACGGGGATAGGGAGAAGGTTCCTGATTTAGTTTCGCTCTTGGTTTTTTTTTTCTATTTTTTTTAAGCGCGGAGGATATCGTACGAGCACAAAATCAAATCCTGTGGGATGGCAAATCCTGTTTTCTAAACTAGTTGGCTTGTTGTAGCTGTGATAATCTGTGTTGATCAACCCTTTTGGTGTTTGCTACAAAATTTATTCTAAAAGGCATGGTAGCTCATTCCTGTTGGTGGCGGTCCAAATCGTCTGCGCTGCCAAACTTGGCACTGGTGCCAGTGGTTTGCTATTGCTGATCTAAGAATATGATACAGATGGTTTGATACGCAGTGCAGATATATACAGATGGTTTGAAAATTTTGAATTTCTTCATTTCGTTCCTTTGTTTCTTTTCAGTATATCGAGTATCTCTGGGTGTATAATGGCTATTCTTAAAGCATTCTGAGCCGTATTGGGTTTAACTTCTGCCTGTTGTTGTCATAAGGACTTGTCAGCGAAAGGCGTCTGTTTGGGACAAGTTCAAATGTTCTGCGTGTTGGTACAGGTAATGCTTATTTAAAATGCACGGGGATATTTCTGTCAAGCTGTTGGACCACCACACCTGTATATATTCTTCAGTTGCATAGGATGAAGAAAGAAGATTCCATAAAATAAGCTCGTAGGTCTGAAAATCCGAAGATTGTGGTCCCTGGCTTTGCTTCAGATTATTGCTGAAGCTGGTAATGACTTCTTTGTAGTCGGAACAGTGGAGCTTTAGCCTGGTGTAATAGTTCAAGCAGACATCAGTGAGGTCTGGCTGAGGGCTGGGTCGTTTGTTTTCAGTGCTCATTACAGCCTGCTGATCTCTTGCCAGCAGAAATTTCTAGGTTGTGAATTTGTTTCTGTTGTGTACGGGCATATGACATCAGTTGCTTTGCTAGCAGGACAGGGTGTAAATAGTATCATGACAGCACAACTTCAGTACTCTGCGCGCTTCTCCACGCGTACAATATAATGATGTTACAGGAGCTGATGTTGACATAGTTCATTGCCTGGGCAAATGGTACAAGTAGCCTCTGCTTTGATCTGCTGCTGGTCTGATCAAGTCTGAAAGGTCCTCGCTGTGCACTTCGGGGATAGCAGCAGCTCTGTCCTGCCTATGGAAATGGTTGTACAGACATACTTTTGAGCGGTGATTTACTTAGCTTCCTTTGTAAGGTCGTTAAAGTGCTTAACAGCGCAATTAATGTAATTTAAGAACAGTTAAAAGCACTAGTGGTTCTTTTCAACTTAATTTTAAATGCTGAGACAGATTAAGCAGTTTGAACAGTGACAAGATTATGCTCCATAGCCATTGAGTGTATAAGTGAAATATGTCCCAGCACTTGGTATTTTGAATCCAAAACTTATGGACCACTGAAATGACCGATTATGGGTATATTGCCGTGTTCGGGGATCATCAGACATCTGACAAGTTAAGCATGATCAGTGCAAGTCAGTATTTAGATGTCAAACCTGTGATGAATATTTCACTGCTATGGGAAGTGCTGCTGGTGACTTCAGTGCGTTGTGTCTCTCGAATCAATTCATTTCAGCTCCAGTGTAGATACTGACATAATGGTGATTCCTGAGATGAGACATAAAATAGATCTATGTGTCTCTGAATGCATTCTTTTCCGTTTGCATGGGGACATTAGCATTTTATTCAAATATTCTCTTAGTTTTTGTGCGTGTGAATAGTCTACAGCTTTTTCTCCCTCCATAAGTTTCATTAATGTTTTAAGTTAACGCTTCATACTTGTAATACAATTCCTATTTGTAATACAAAGCAGCTGAGGTTTTACTCAACAGGAAGGAAAGTTTCCTAAGAGGACTCTTGTGGCGATGCTGCCGGACATCCATCAGCACCAGCCCTTGGGAACAAGCAGCAGGAGTCGTCTCCATTGGGCAGGAGGGGGCTGGCCTGTTTGGTGGCTGTTGTACAGTAGGGCAAGTCCACCCTTCTGGCAGAAAGAGAGATGCTGGCTGTGTCTAGAAGCATCCCAAGAGTTGTGGTCCGGACCAGCAGTCATAAAAGCCTTAGTCAAAAGCTCAGTTCTGTTTTGAAAACAGTCACCTAGATCAGACCTGGATGCAGTTCCATTAACTGACTTGGAAGTCCAGACCACGTCAAAATCAGTGTTGCTCCTGAGGTGTTTTGGCACTGAGGGCAGGCATGGCTCTGAACAGATTGGTTGGGAGCAATGTGCAGGGCAGAACTAGCCTTAGTATAGAGGCATTTAAGTGTTGCAGCTGGGTTTGAAAAGATGGCTTGTCTTGGGAAAGAAGCCAGTGCTTGTGCTTTGAGCAGTCCTTCCCCATCAGCTTCAAGAATCACAGAATCGTAGAATGGCTTAGGTTGGAAGGAACCTTCAAGATCATGGAGCTCCAGCCTGTGCCGTGGGCTGGTTCCCCCACCAGCTCAGGCTGCCCAGCGCCCCAGCCATGGCCTTGGACGTCTCCAGGGCTGGGGCACCCACAGCTCTCTGGGCAGCACCGCCACTTCAGTTCTGAGTCAGTCTTACTCAGGAAAAAACTTGTTCCTAAAATTTAGCTTCTATCCTTCTGTAGCAAAGATAGACCTTAATTGGGATGGTTTCCAGAGAGCTGGTTTAGGAGTGAGTGCCGGGTAATGATGAGTGACAGCATTAGCATAAATTCAGATTAACGGAGATATGGTTGGCTGGTGCCAACTGCCGACATGGTACAAGGCTGCTCTCGGCAGTGATGACAGAGGCTGATTTTATCCCTCTGCCCCACCGCCTTCCCACCCAGGCTGCTGAGCATCCGGTGGGATGTTAAATGCTTAAAAACCAGCCTGGAGCGGGCTCTGGGGACTGGGCTTTAAAAGGGAGGGCTTGTCAGGGCTGAGCTTTGTGTCTAGGTGCTGCTGAAGAGCAGCTGGCTGCCAACACCGTGCAGGGGTCCGTGCAGGTGCAGGGGTGGGCTGCGGTGCTGTGACCACAGCGGGCAGAGGGCCGCTCCCCTCAGCACCCGGTGCCGTGCGGATTCCTGAGCGCCGCTGTGGAGGCAGCTGGCCAGCTTGTCATGTCAGCGTTGAAAACCGGCGTGCCCTTCCCTGAACGTTTCAAACCTGTCTGGATCTGCCCCCTAACCTCGGTGTCTCCCAGGCTCGGCGTGCGGAGCAGGCCTCAGCCGGCAGCCTGCTGCCAAGCGCTGCAGCGGGCCGGCTGCTCTCGGAGTTCGCCCCAGAGCTGGGCAGGGCCCCGCGTCTCCCTCTGCTGTTTTCCCCACATGAGCTTAATCAACTGGAGCTTAATCAACTGGCTGAATGGAGCGGCTGTTCCATGGGGCAGCCAAAAGCACCTGCGAAATCATTCGGCGCTGCTGAAGTCCCTGTGTGCTGATTAGGCTCTTGTGTTTAAAAATCTCCTGGTGAATGTGCTTCAATTCTCAAACGGAGATATTTTCCCCAATTATTTTCTTTTAATGCACAGTTCTCAAACTGTTTGCTCTTATGCTGAAGAACACTTAATGCGTCCCCGTTCTTACTGGTATAAATGCAACCCTGAAACATTGTCAGCATTATTTGATATTATTCAAACAACATTTTCTTTCCCTTTTTTTGGCTTGTTGAATTCTGTGAGCTGCTCCTAAGAACGAATCATAGAATCACAAAGGTTGGAAAAGACCTCTCAGGTCCCCAGGTCCAACCCCAACCCACCCCACCATGCCCACTGACCACGTCCCTCAGTGCCACATCTGCACGGTTCTGGAACACCTCCAGGGACGGGGACTCCCCCACCTCCCTGGGCAGATGTGCCACTGCATCACTGCTCTTTCTGAGAAGAATTTTTTTCTTATATCCAGCCTGAGCCTCCCCTGGTGCAGCATAAGGCCATCAGCTCTCATCCTATCGCTGTTACCTGGGAGCAGAGACCGACCCCCACTCGCCCCAACCTCCTTTCAGGCAGTGGTGGGGAGCAATGAGGTCTCCCCTGAGCCTCCTCGTCTCCAGACTGACCCATCCCATTCCCTCAGCTGCCCCCCATCAGACTTGTGCTCCAAACCTTTCACAGTTTTGGTGCCCTTCTCCGGACACGCTCCAGTGCCTCAGTGTCTTTCTTATAGTGAGAGAACTTGGTAGTATTCCTGTGAAGATGTGTATTTTTTAATGAGAAGCAGTGTCCTACTTGTTTAGTGCAGCTGTATTGGGCTCTGAAGGGGGATTTGCCATGAGATTTCATGGATGTCATTTTGCTTGCCTTGCCCACTGCCCCCCCACCGCACTCATTACACATGGGTTCGTGCAGTTTTCTTGCTGCTTGTTACTGCTTTGCTTGTTTGAGTGAGATAAAAACTTGTTGAACTACTAAAGTGGACAGAGTTTAAAATTACAGACACATTACTTTCCTTTGCAGCCATAATATGTTTGTTTTGGCAGTCTGTCTCTTCACTGTAACATGGAACAGTTCCCTTTTTTTGCAGTTATTCAGAGTTTTCATTCGTCGTCCTCAGTCATACAGCATGAAGTATTATTCATGTTCCTGGAAAAAGTTACTCTTTCAGAAAACAAAAGCATAGGAAGCATTCTGGGCCGCATTCTGAGGGGCATTAAGGGTAGGAGGTGGCACGTACTGCAGTGGCTGCTTTAAACCAACACGTAGCACACGGGGTTGCGGCTTCTGAGCCGGGAGCCGTCCCCACGTGTGGGGTGACTTCATGAGACCCCCAGGGTGATGCTTCAGGGATCTCCCACCAGTAACCTGGGCTAGTGCTAAGCTTCTCCCACATGGTGGAGCTTTTACCCTCAACTTGACCACAAAAAGACATTTATAAACCGTAGAGATCCAGCTGAGTGAAGGAGGGCTCTGCTCGCCTTGTCTCTGATCCGTAAAATTTTTGTGTCTTCTCTAATGATGTGTTTAAACCACGCAGACATGGGCACGATCGCTGTATTAATGTCTGCAGATCGGTGAGCAGGGAGGAGGAGCTGGGCCTCCTGGATACCTCAGCAATCGTGTGGCAGCTCCTTCGTGCCGTGTAGCTGCAGAGCTGTGCATTGCTGCAGCCGCTGAAAAACAAGCATCTGTTTTTAAGCTAAAACAGCCTAATCGGATTTGCATCACGTTCAACAGGTATCTGGCCTGCTCTCCCACCCAATTTCCCAGTTTCCAGCTGCCTTATTTTGAAGCATCTTGCTGTTCTGTTTCTCCATAATGCAGGAATAGCGCTAATTATTAAGATTAATGGTTCTTAAAGCAAACCGCTTTTGAAGGGAGTATTGAATAATGTGGAAGTTTGTGTGATTTGAACCATACGTAGGAACTGAGAAGTGTGCTAGTGAGAAGAACTGCCTGTTTTGCAGAAAGGATCCATTCCTTTCTCCTTTGATACGGTATTCTGATGCTGTGCAGCCTTGTAAAGTTATTTTTTGCTTATCCAAACGGTAATTTACTTTGCTCCAGTGCTTATCTGTTTTATAATAATACTTGGTACTTACTTAGAGCAAGATTTGGCCTTTCCTTTTTTGTTCCCAGGGAAAAGGAAAAGAATAACTTCAGTGTCTTGTTCTTTTTTTTTTTTTCCTTTTGAGTAAGAATACCATTTCCTCCAGTGGAAATGAGTAATGGTGATGGGGGTCAATGTAGATTTCTACATTAGCCACTTGTTTACATAAAAATAAACTATTCTTTTGAAAATGGATAATCTTCATGGGAACTGTGCATTAATTTTCAGCTCTCCCCGCTCGGCGCGCAGTACTTTCACCTCTCGTTTGCATGGGTGGAAATGGGGATCGTTTCTCCTGCCCAGCAGTTTATGAATTCTCCGTACTGGTGAATGTAACTGCTCACCTTTCGTGCCTGCGTGTCTGGCTGCATGCTTTGGCTCTATTTTTTTCTTACAGGTCACTTCTGTAAGAGATGTAGATGGTTTTATTAAGTGATGGATGAGTGAAGCTTTGTGTTTTGTAATGCAGGAATAAATGTCTCCAAATGGTAACGTAGTGAACAAAGTGATGCTTCTAGTTGATGGAGGGTTCCTTGACAGAGGCAGGCTTGGTTTTGGTGGTTGGTATTTTCTAGAAGTAATGGCATCTTCCCATAATCTCAGTAATCTTTTAATTTTGGTGGCTCAGTCTTCAATATAAATACAATAAAAGGACAGGCTTCATGCTCTTAATTTTTAGAGGCTTTAGTCATCTTTTGAATTAATCTAGGTTTCAGTGGAAGCATCTGTTATTAAAGAAAATACAGTCTCGGATACTCACTTGATTTTCCTTTTTTAACAGATTTCAGAACATCTGTGGATTCTAATGAAGTCAGTGAGAGCCCCATAGAGCTGCCTACATTTGTACAGGGATGTGGGAGGAGGGGAAGGATTGGGGTGGAGGGCAGGGTGCTGTGAAGACGCCTGGCATGCATTTTGAGAAGAGTTACTGTATTTTTAGCTAGTGAATATGTTTGGAGTGTCATTCATTTTAGAGAGTCAGACTTGTTCTAGATGGCTTGAATTTCTAGTTCTTCAGTAAAATGCACTAGAGTTTTCCTGTAGAATGATTGAGAGCTGGATGATTCCCAGCTGTGAAAGAAATACTTAACACTGATCATCTCTGTCTCGCTGCTTTCTTGGAGATTTTAAGACTCTGTTCTTCACATTTCGGAGTTGGGGGGCTCCTTTCAGACTGGTAAATGGCAGCGGCCACAGGGCTCCGGAGCACGGCGTGCGTGGGTCTGAGCTGGGGCTGCTCTCTGCTGCACCTCTCACCAGTGCTGTGTGTAAGCAGATCATGGGGAGAGCTGCAGTTTTCAGATTGGCGTTGTGCTTCTGCCTCTGCTCGCACTTTACCTAGAGGAGGTTAGCAGGTGAATTTGAACAGAAATACCTTTTTCAAATTTGGCAGTTGAATTTGCCTACACAGAGAACACATTCTCCTTCTCTCTGTCCTCTAAAAAGAGGAAGGAAGGGGAGAAAAAAAAAAAAAAAAAGAAAAAAAAACTTCTCTCTGTCCTCTAAAAAGAGGAAGGAAGGGGAGAAAAAAAAAAAAAAAAGAACATTGAATCGATTTCAGTACTTTCTCAGAAGTTTGCTCTTACAAATTTTTCTGTGAAACTGCTTTAAAACCAGCAACATTTCTGGAGGACCGATTTTGCTTTGTGATGAAACATAATGACTAACTATTCACACTGGAGGCTCTGTCCAGGCTTTCTGAAGCAACTGGCTTTTTATAAAATAAGAAACCAATGAACCAACGGAGCCATTTCTCTATATTTTTATCGCCATGGTGTTATCAGATGGCTGTGTGTGTGTGTGTGTGTGTGTGTGTGTGTGTGTGTGTGTGCAGGGCTGTGCATGCTGCTGGCGTTGCAGGCTCTGGCGGTGAAGTTTTCACTTTGCATTCGGCTCCGCACCGACCTCGGAGACAAACAGAAAACCTTTGTTTCCCAGAACAAACGCAGACATTACCAGGTTGAAGAGCTTTGCCTTCTAGTCAGTTTTTTTTCTTCTTTGTGGTCTTGTAATTACATTTTCTTAAACGCAGTTCTCTTCACTGTTGTGGTACAGCAGACTTTAAGGAAGGGAACTGTGCATGTGCAATAGTTCGTGTTTGGTCGGAGTGTGTAAGCTAAGAAGAGAAAAATGTCTCTTATCTTTTTCCGTTATCTCTGCTTACCTCACTTTTTTTTTTTTTATTTTTTTGGTTGGTTTCCACCTTGAGAACACATTGCTGCAGAATGAATCTAATGAAAATCGTGGCAGTGATGCTTGGGGCTGCGGGTGATTTGTTTCACTTGCAAGTGGAAATACGCAGCTGCACTGCGAGGTCATGTTTTGTTCCTAATAAATCAGCACGTAATATCAAGTTAACTGCATTGCTTTTAGAGAGTTTTTTCCTGTAGGTGCTCTGACTTGGGTGTGGTTTTACAGACTGCGCAGAATTTTGTATGAATTAAGGAATATCTTCTGTATACTTAAAATATTAAAAAAAAAAATAGTCCAGGAGTGGGGGGTGCTGCTAGTTGTGTCCTCAGATCCCTGAGCAAAACCTAATAAAGTGGCAAGAAACCCACTAATGGACTATTGGTGCTCGTGGCTTCCTCTGTAAGTGAGCAGCAAGGTGCCTGCCCCCGAGTCATCGCCGGAGCCTCGCCTGCTCATCTCAGTGCTGAAGTTCTCTGCAGCAGCATGCAAGGCAGCACAAACTGATGTGACTGATGGTATTTGTGGATTATATCAACATCAGTGGGTTATCTGCAGGAGGAGGAGGAGTATTAGAAACAGGAATTAATGGTATACTGAACGATGAAATAAAGTGGCTAATGAAAAGGCAAGTAGCAGAACTACAGAGTGTAGAATGTGTAGTTTAATATTTGACACCTTTCTCTTAATTTATGTAAGAAAGACTGGAAAAATCTTATGGCTGAGTGGCAGCAAGCGTTGGGCAAAGTATTGAGCAGTAGGCATTGCCCTGAGCAGGGAGTGGAAATATTTGTTATGGCTGCATAAAGAGAACAGAAGGTGAGTTGTTTGTGATGGGGGGAACATGAAGCACAGCTGCTTGTCTCCTGCTGGAGATGGGGAACGTCTGAGCAGCGGCGCTTGTTGCAGCAGAGCTGCTTTGCTCTAGTGTTCCGTGGGTAGCCAGAGGGGGGAATTACTGAAGAGAGCAGGGGCAATTTTATACCTGTAATCTAAATCCACCGGTGCATTAAAAAAGCAGCCAGCTTAAACAGTGGTATTACTGAGCAGCGTTTCTGTAAGCTTGAGGGTTTGATTCAAAATAGAGATGGCAGCACTAAGTAAAAGCCTTGTCTGTATTTTAAAGTATGTTTGGCTGCTGAGTGTGGCCTTTAATTGATGGGAGAACGTTTCTTTGTCATTTAGCCCTGTTGTAGAAAGCAGGAGAATCTGAACCAAAAATTAGAAGCCATTCTCATCCAGAAATTACGTCTGGTAGCTAAGCTGTTGGCTTGCTCTTCTGATCTACCAGCATCTAGAAATAAGAATCTGAATGACTCAGGAATTCTGGATACATACTTTTGAGTGCTTCAGTAGAACATATGATTCCAAGAGTTTCTAAACAAAGGAAAGTATTTCTAACTTTCAGGTGTTCAATACTTGCAGCTATATTTACCGCAGGCCTAAATTATTTAAGCCATAAAGCAGCATCTTGCAAGAAATTCTTATCCCTGTGATCTGTGTTGTTTTCTTTTTAATCCATATAAATATTCCAAGTCCATACAAAGCCAAACGGTGTACAGAAATATGCTACCAGCCACAAGCAAGAGAAGCCTATGAAGGTAGAGCAGGCTGTGTGGTGGAATGGGAACGTCACATTCCTTAGAATAGCCTGTTACTAAGGGATGCTGAATCCAGGATAAAAGAGCTTGTTTCTTCTAATTTCCAAGTTTTCTCAGTGCTGTTTAATTATGCCTTGAATATATCCAGTCTGATGTTGTTGCTTCGGATAATGATTGACTACTGGAGCAAAAGGATTCACTCAGATTTTTAATTTAGGAAGCAGAAAGGTGGGTTTTGATTAAGTTGGCCAGAGAACAGCAAAATGCTTCCTAAGAAGATGGAAGGGTCTTGGGTGTCGCTTCAGTTTTCTGCCAGTTTCTCAGGAATCAGCTGAGTGCCATACCTAGGGATGTAAGTTGTGGTCAAAGTTACCTTTTTCAGCCCTCGTAGTTCCATAATTCATAAACCTGCAGATAGTGCTTTGCTCAGAGCTCAGCCAAAAAATGAGTAATTTCCTTTTCTCTTCAGAGTACTCCGGAACCAGTCTGTAAGATTCTCCCCAGCGGAGGAACGAGGCACATAATACACTGCAAGCGGAGTCCATAAGAGAACCAAATTTGAATTAAAATGATCCCAAGAATTCCATTTTTTAATCTAGTGTGCATCTGCGTACAAAGGGCAGTGGTTGCATCCTTCAGGTGCCCAGCTGCCATTTTAACAAGCTTTTAGCTGTGTGTTAGCTAGCGTGCTTCCATTCCCGGCTTGGAAATGGGTTGTTATCTTCCATCCTCTTCCTGAAATTCTCACAGTTCCCCATTTGAGGCCATCACCCATTAAACAGGTATCAATCTGGCACTGACTGCAGGCAAAGTCAGCGTGTGGCTGTTCTGTTTCGCTGCTGCTGCTGCAAACAAACGTCAAGAATCCCTCCGAAAAGAAAACTCCTCAAGGATCATTCATTAGGTGCGCTCCTGGGAATTGGTAATAGATACTTGAATATCATTCATTTTAGGAGCAAGGATTTGATGCCTATTAAAATCAGCGCTCACGCTAAATATTTACTCGGTTTGTTTTGAAATGTGTATTCCTGTGCACAGAGCTTCTGTTGCATCTGCGGTGTAAATGCAGCGCTCGGGGAGCGGTCCCTGGGCTCCCAGGGAGGTGGTGTTTTTGCAGAACAGGACCTCGCTTTCCCCGTTCCCGGAGGTGCAGTGCAGCCTTTGGCTGGCCTTGCATGGAGCAGATGCTCGAGCAGGGAGAGCTTGCAAATTCTGCTGGCCAAGGTTTAGAGCGAGCGGAAAAAAAGGAAATGCTAATATAGAAACTTGAAAAATCCCCTGATAAAGAGAAGGGAGAAATGCCAAAGGGGAGAAACAATGGTATTGCTCTAAAAGTGGTATTCTCATCCTAAGCGTGAAACTAAAACGCTATCCTGATCTCACCCGTGCGTGGTTTTATAAAACCCAATTACTCTGATATCTGGAATTTAAATAACTAGAAACTTTTTGTCTAGTCTTGTCTTGCTTTCAGCTTTCTTTTCAGTGGGAAAAATTGTCCAAGTCGGTGATAAGGAACCATTTTATTTGGGGAGGAGTTTCAAACAACACCCAGAGATGATGTCATTCCAGACACTGTGCATATCCCGATTCTGGATCTGTGATGGTGAAAGCAAGCAGGACGAGCAGCAGCGCCCGCTCGCTATAAACTTGGGAGGCATTGTTTCAGATGCTTTAAAACAAGCCTTGGCGTATGGAGCAGCTTACTGGGTTTACAGAAGTCTGATCTACTTCGTAACTGGGAAAAAAAAATCATTAGACAACATCTGATAAAGCGATAGCGCAGAGATTTTGGGCGGTGGTACTTTTTTTTTTTTTTTTGGCAAATGTGTTAAAATGGAAAATGCGCGAAGGGTTTTTGCAGGTAGAATATTAAACGTTACTTTTAGAACATGAAAGGGAGAAAGACTTGGAAGCATCTGAAAAGGAAGTAGATTGTTAAAGTTGCTTGAGAATTTCTTTTGCTGTCTGTTTAGGTAATCATAATTAAAAAATGCCTGAATGATCTTAATAACACATGATTCAACTGACAAGCACTAATTGCTCTCTATCAGGCCAAGAGAAGATGAATGTTGTCAAGAAAACCACAAGTCAGACAAGCTGATTCTCTTCTAGTCTGACACCATGTTCCCATGTACAAACCAGTTTTTACTGGAGTCTTTCCAACATCAAAAGAAAATCCGTGCCTTCCCATTAATTTTCGTTGCTGGCAGGCTCGAGCTGTTTGTGACGAGTTACTTTCGTTACTATTGCTGGCCTGCTAATGCACAAGATTGTGCAAAGGCAAAAATGTAAACAGGTTTCCCAACTTCTCTTTATCTTTCGTAGTTTGAACTTCATACATTCTTACACTGGAACATGAAGTATTAGGTATTAAAAATAAAAGAAATAGATAAATTGTAAGTCATAGCAATCTCTTTTGTTGTTGTTCTTCCTCCCTCCCCAGAGCAGCCGCACACCGGGCTGGGCAGGACTATATTATTGCTTTCAATGATTCTCTTTCTTTAAGACAATCTATGCAAATTATTTCATTGCTCTGAAAAATCCCAGTTTCATACAGCAGATGCTATCTAGCAGGATTTCCTGCAAGGTGATGTGTATCAACTTTTTTTTTCTCTCTCTCTTTTTTTTTTTTTAAAGACACTTTTTTTCTCTCTGTGTTCCTTCTGTGCAAGCAGAAAACCTGTCCTTAGCGCTTCGCTTTCCTCTTTAGTGCATTACTTTGTTCACATTCAAGCAGTAGAACATGCTTGTGTTGTGTCATACTCTCCATTTCAGTGTGGGACTCGTAGTGTTGGAGGGGCACGGATGTCTTGGTGATGCTATTCCTGTACAATCTGATCATTTTTATTTTTCTTAAGGGGGTAGAGGGGCATGCAAGGTTTCATCTTAACCCCTTCGGTGTTAGTGGGATCGTACTGTGTTCTAAGGTTGCGCCTCTTGTATAAAAATGAAAGGAGGGAAAAAAGGGATCTGTCTGTAAGCAAACCATCTCCTTTATCCGGCGTGCTAGGTCGGATCTCTCAAACCTCTCCCCTGGCTCAGCACTGCCAGGTTGTCTTCTAATTAGTTCTTCCCAGGAATGGGAAGCATTGCGAATGTGCGCTTTGGAAGAACTTAACTCCATCTGATTTATGTTATTCTATGGAAGATGGAGATGGACTTTGTAGGGCTTTACTGTAATTCTCAGACTTCAATTCTTAAACGTCATGTCAGTTATCAACTTCATATTATTTCTCTGCCAAATTTGATTGCCATTGTAACTATTTGATGCCCACCTTTCATGGCTGGAAACCTTTAGACTTAGAATGAAATTCTGAATTCTCTCTCAGATTTGACATCTGAAACATCTTGATGTGCTAAACCCGGTGTAGGAATAGAGTAGTAATGAACACATTTTCCTTACCAGCTTCTGTTGCTGGCTGGAAGAAAACTTGGTAATGGGTAATGTTGGGATGCAGAGGGGATGATGGGGGAGAATATCAGAAGAGGGGATGCCCTACGGCCTTCCTAAGAGGAGGTTTGCAGGTTTTGTTCCCCAGGTTTAGGGCTGCAGACAGTAGAAATAAGTAAATAAATTGGAGTAGATAGGCAAGACTATAAGCTGACACTGGGTTGATTTGTCATTTCAGATCTTCCGGAAACAAAAACGTACCTGTGTTTGTATGTCAAAACTATTATCAAATCTATCTGAAATTTTAATAATCTGTGACAGTTTAACAACACACTGGGTTATAAAAAGCGTAGTGATGAGGTCCCGTTCTCAATTTTTGCATGTGATGGAGAACAACAAATTCTGTCTCTCCTCATCCAGGGCGCTGGGATGCTGCTTGTTGTGCTGCTGCCTGAAATGCACAACGATTTCAGGTGCAGACCTGAAATGCGAGGGGCTTGTTAAAATCAGAGGGCAGAGCTCTGCTTGGCAGCGGAGTCAGCTCCGTCTGGGGCAGCAGCAGGAGAGGTCTCCTTTGTTCCTACTTCAGAGTTTTCTGTAGAAAATAATGAGAACCCTAGAGTCTGTCCTGAAATTGTGAAATCCTTTGCTGCTGTAGAAATGTGAGCAGATTTTAAAAAAAAAAAATAATAACGGAGGAGAGGGGTGGGGAAGAGGTAGGGGGGAATTGGTATTTAGACCGTGTTAACTGAAGAGCACCAGACGTAGGATATTCTGAAAATAGCCATTATCAAATCTTGTTTAACACTTCATCAGCGAGTTTGATATGTAAATCCAGCTTGTATTTGAGTAAAAATGTTCAAAAATCCAATCCAGCACCTTCTGCTGTACAGAACAGCTGTGTTTCTAGTATCTCTAGTATCATCGCTTGCTGGCCTATTTTTTTTTTTTTTTTTTGTGACGGAATCTTTTTCAGTGGATTTCTTGAGAAAATAACATAGGACTTAATTCACTGGCTCTGTAGAGCGAGGCATCAAACCCAGACTGCTCCCCAGGGGCAGCCCCGTACCTGGGGAATACCACTGAAGCACGAGTGGCCCCACACCCACGCTTGGTTCGTGCAGACGGGTGATGGTGTGCGGTGCGAGGACGTGTCCGGGGACAGGCTGCCGTGCCACCCCGCTTCCTGGGTCCTCGCAGGTTCCCTGCCCCCGTACGGGGTGGCTGAGATCTTCATGTATACCTTTGAATGCATAATTTATGATGGGATGAACGCGTTCCTTGGCGCGGTTCCCCACGCGTAGCGTGCCAGCGAGCGATGAGCAGTGCCATCTAGGGTTGAGCCTGCCCTGGGCTCCTCACAGCCAGCTGCAGATGAAGGCAGACTATATCTTTTATCTTACTGAAATCAGGTTTTCTTCAGATGAGAACACATTTTTAAAGTACTGAGCTGAATCTTACCAAGAACTTTGAATCCAAAAATACATAACCTGTGCCAGGAAGGTTTGTGGGAGGTTTTTGCTGGGCCTGTGATGCTATGGGAAGCATAGGAAGTACCTGGTTTGTAGGGGATAAAGCATTTGGTTTATTCATCACAACCAGAGGATGTTGCCTTCTAGCTGATGCATGCAGGAGAGCGTCAGCTTGAGGAAATGTTGCTGCATATGCTTAAAGGGAAATAATGCAGCTTGATCATAGGGTTGAGCGAACCCAGCCAAGCCAGACGAGTTGTCCAGAAGTAACTTAGTATCTCATCTGGATCTTGATGCCCCCAAAGCCCTTTATGAGGAGTGTGGGATGAAGTAAAAGCATAAGCATCTTTTCCGTGGGGCAAAATGTTTGAAGCCTTGAGTAGCAGAGTCCTCTGACAGCACATTTATATATATGGCACATATCTCCATCTCTTCAGCTCTGTAGCTGAGGCATCCCTGGGGGGAAAGTCTGAAAAAGTCAATTAACTCTATAACTGACCTGTGCCCAGAAGCAAAAGATTTTGTTTTACAGATTTATCTGAGGTTTGCGTCTAGCTGTGAGGGAACTCATTAAGCTTAACAGCAAATGGTACGGTCTTGTTCGTACCATCCAGAAAGGCCTTGTGGTTAAGGCTTTGGATTACAGTTCTCCCCAGAGAACCACATCATTTTTTGGGTAAGTAATTGAAGAAGGTGCCAAGGCTGAAGTTCTGTCACGTCTTTCGGTACCGGTGTCACCCACCCTGCGGCCTGTACCCTGTGACGCAGCCTGGGCCATCACCTGGCCCTCATCCCCGCCCTTGGGGTGAGCTGGGGACAGCTCTGGGCTGGTGCCCATGGGCAGGGTGGGTTTGCATTATTCTGCTGTAATATTTGAGTTCAAATGACTATAACTTATAATAGCAAAACCATAATTTAGTAAACAGCAGCAATTTATTTCCCAGAGTGCTGAGCACTCTGTCTTCTCTTGTCACCAAATTACAGCAGGATGTACAATGGCCTGTGGATTATTTTTCTCTGAATTAGGTGGTTTGCCTCGGCTGGTTTGCTACTGCTGGGGTGGGTTTTGGTGAGTGAAGGGATGGAATGGAGTCAGACCTGTCAGGTGCAGCTTCTGCTCATGCTGCTTTCCAGCTCTACTTGAAGGGCACAGCTGACAGAAATTCCCACATCTCTCTTCATCATCCATTTCTTCTGCAAAAAAGTTCATTTTTCGAAGGAATATACTTGCCTTTTGATTGGATGTGTTAGGTAGGGGATTTGTCTGTAATCTCGAACTGCTTTAAAGATAGTTCAGATTGCATATTAGGAACTATTTCTTCTCCCTAAGAGCGGTGCTGCAGTGGCACAGCTGCCTAGGGAGGGGGGGGAGAATGCCCATCCCTGGAGGTGTCCCAGATTCGTGGGGATGTGGCACTGAGGGACGTGGTCACTGGGCACGGTGGGGTGGGCTGGAGCTGGACTTGGAAGTTTTAGAGGTCTTTTCAAACCTTAATGGTTCTCTGATTCTGTACTTATTTTGAAGGTGCCCTCCACCCCAAAGCAGCAAGCACAGTTTGCTTTGGCATTTCAGGCCCCGGCTTCTTCCTGTTTGAATGTCTGTGTTTGCTAGTTTCATGGTTGCTGTTTCCTTATTGTTTTAGGTTTTTTTGTTTTTTTTTTTAACCCTTGCTTTTTTCCTGAAAAGTACCAGCAAAAAGTTCTTCAACAAATTCTTTTTTGGCTCTCCTAATGGAATGACTCAAAGCTGGAGTGGGAAGAATGTCTGGGCTTCATGTTTGTGATCTGCTGATTCATAGATAAGTGTTCTATAAAATGCATAGTTGGGCTGCTCTGACTTTAGGGCTGAATATTCTTTGATGATCTGTTTAGAAAAACAGTTGCAACTTGACTCAAACTTTCCAGTTCAGTGTGTCCCGGTTCCAGTATTACGAAGTTCATCACCCTGACTTAAAGGGGAATCCTGGTTCTTGCTCCCATGCGTTGCACTCATCTGCATGCAGGGCGCTGCGTTATGAGCCTGGTGAGGCCATCGTCATGTCCTCTTAGCAAAGCTCCACGGGGAAAGGAGCAAACCAGAAGGCTGAAGATGAGTGCTGGCACGCAGTGGGATGTAGTCCCTACTTGGTTTTCTGTGGAAAAAATATTCATGTAGCAAAATAAATTATGTACAGTTTGAGAAGCACTTGTTTTCCTTCTTGATCTTGTTAAAGCATTTCTTAACACAATGGCTTTTTTTTCTCAAGTATTAGCATTAATTACTGAAAATGTTAATAGGTTTTGTGGATTGAACAAGTGGGAAGGCTAGCAACAACCTGGTATTTCAAAAGAAAATAATATTCTGTCCTCTAGATTCAAAGATAATTCAGGAAAGTAATAAAAGCTTGTGAAATCATATGGAAGAAAGCTTTATGTCACTTCCCTCCTTCATCAGATAGAAAGCAAATACCTCATTTCACTGGCCAAAAATCTGCGTCTGGGAAATGACCCTGTAATTTTTTTCTTTTGTGAGTCGCTAAGTTTCATACATTTCAGTGCGCTTTTTCCTCCTCCTCTCACACTGTGAGCTTAAACCCTCCAAGTTCTTGGGGCATTCTGGCAGCCAGGCTTGCTGCGTGTGCTTGCTGGAGTCAGTGTGCACAAATGATCACTCTTTAAATCACGAAGTGCAAGATTTCATTAAGAATTTGGAGAACCATCGTATGACTAGGTTGATGATCTCATTTCATCCATACATGGTACTTACTAAATAAATACCTTTGAAGCATAGGAAGCCGTCTGGGAACCGATTTGTGTTTCTTCCTCTGCAGTGTTATCTTAATTTGATTGGTGGTACAGAAGTCCTGAAAATATTTTGTAAGGGAAATATATGTTGGAACTAACACAGTACTATTCTTAGCTCTTTTTGCAAACTTCCTACTCTTTTTTTTTTCTTTTTCTTGGGGCTTTGCTGTTCTTCACGTACTTCACGTTGTATTTAGGATTCGGTGAGGTGCCCAGTACCTCTCAGAACTGACTCCAACAGGAGCTTCTCCAAAAGGCAGTTCTGACCTTTCCCGTGAGAATCCTTGTCAGCACGTTTTTGCTGTAATGAAATGGCGAGTAACCATCGTATTTTCATAGCAGTGATATACCGTGCCTCTGTGATGTGTGTGCTTTGGATACTTGGGTATTGCACATCTTGTGCGCGTTTCTGCTTTAGTTATGAGGAAGTATTTATGCCGACAGGCCGAGGCAGAAGCTTTCAGGAGTGATCACCTATTGTCTCAGCATGGGTAATAATTGTGCTCTCACCTTCTGTGGTTCTTAAGTGTTTGGTTGGAAGCCTGAGCCTTTAAAAAATCTGGCCAAGCATGTCATCTCCTCACAGTCCCTCTCATTTAGAGGCATCTGAAACTGGATGCCTGGAAGGAAGACTCGTGGCGTTGTAGGAAGGCTGGTTTGGGGGCACGTCTGTAGTCTGATGTCCTGACGTGGGGCTGGGACTGCCCCCCACGTCACAGCTCTGCTGTGGCTTTGTCTTAGCAGAGCTTTGGCAGTCCCTGGGGATGGAGGGAAGTCCGGCTGTCATGACCTCTCAGTGCTGCCCTGTGCTGAGAAAGCAGTGAAAATGTCTGCTCTGAGCTTCTCCAGGGGTAATTTTAGCTATTGCTCCTCAGTCCAAAACCTCCCTGCTAAGGCTCTTGTTATCTTTTTGCTTTAGAGGATTCCTGCAGGCAACATGAAGTGAGCTCCTGCCTGTCTGGGGGCTCTGTGTTGGGAAGCCAGCAAATTCTTTCGAAAGAGGATGTAGCTGTTCATCTAAGCCTTAATTTTCATATGTTAGTGTTGTTGTCTGCTACAGTGAACTTCTGTATTTGATAGAGAGCAGTAGTCAGGAAAACGTTGATGAAGAAGAGGAGGAACCACCCAGTGTTCAGCTGGCGTTTCTGTGCATTGTGTTCTGGACTTCCCAAATTGGATTGGATGTCATGATTGAAAAGATTGTCAGCACTATGTAAATGAGAAAGAGAAGTGAAAGTGCATCTCATGCAGATAATTTCTATGTAGATAATTTGCCATAAAAATTTATATTGCAGTCCTTAAAACCTTCAGAGATTTGTTCTGTCTAGGGAAAGGTGATTTATATGGTATTAAAACACTTTTTATGTTCCAGTCCTTTAGATTTAATGTTTATTGCCTATAAAAATGAAATCTTCATGTGGATATTTAAAAGTTTTGGTACTGTGTGAAATATATATTCAGCTTGGAATCCGAAATGCTTTAGAGATGCAGTAAATAAGCGATGGAGGGTTACCTCAGGTTCACTAGCCTCGACAGTCCAGGCTCACTCCAGGACTGAATGCATTATGCAGATACCATTCTGTGCTGTGATGAAAGTAACGTGGAGTTTTGTCGTTCTTCTTTTGGCGAAATATTTAGGGCCCTTTATTAGGAGGTTTTTGAAGTCAAATTTGGCCCGCTGTGTGTAGTCAGTAGTAAAATGCAGTGGTGAGCTTATTCCTTGCCCACCAAGGGGTGGATTAAAGCACAAGGTTAAGGTACGCTGGAGGAGTACCAGGAGAAGAAAAGGCATTCTGCACTGCTCCCCCACATAGCTCCTCCGTGGGGTTGTTGGTTGGACAGACACAGCCCCCAGTCCGTGCTCTGGGTGGGTTTCTGGTTCTGCTGTTGGTTGGTTTTCTTCCCCCTGTTATTGTGTAGGCAGAAATACAGAAGAAACTGTATTTTGAAAGCATGATTCATAGCCCCATGGTGTATGTCCCTCTCCCCTTCTCTCTCAGTTAATTTCCAGAGGACAGTGTGTCTGTCTAGCAATGTCTGAAATACAAGGTGTGAAAGATAAGGGACCAAGTGAGTTTTTGCACAAAAATAAGAAAATATGTGTGACTGTTTTGCCTTGTAACTTACTTAATGGTGGTACACTGAATTAGCTGACAAAGCATGTATTGCCTTTTCCCAAATGTTTCTCATAGTTTTTGAGTTCATCCCACAGCTAAGTGTAAAGCATGCATCCCCCGAAGACGGAGGTTGAGGAAGGCTTAGCAAGTCCTTTGGTGATTTCCTCCTGCAGCTGCAGAGTCCTCTGTATTACCGCAGACAAAGCAGAAGAACTAAAGGCTGATTTGTAGTTCCGTGGCTGGTATAACCAGAGACGTGGTGGGAAGTAATTCTGGGGGCTTACGGATGATGCTGAAGTTGCAGTGGTAGATCAAACAGCAGGCAGCAGCTCCTTTCCAAGTCAGTCTCTTCTGATGGGAATTCAACATTCCTGCAAGGTCCAGGACTCATGGAGCCTGAGGTCCTGCCTGCACAGAGCTGGGAGCCGGCACCCTCCCCCTGCTGTGGGAAAGGATGCAACTCAGCAGAATGGCACTAGTTCCAGGGGGAGGCTTCCCAGGGTGGTGAGTCTGCTCCCTAGGACAGGAGAGCCAGGGCAGCGGCTGAGTGTTGTAGCTGTCACCGAGTCTGCGTTTGGTGCCGAAATTTTAGCAAAGGTGGTTTGTGTGCTGTTGGAACCTGGGGGTTGGGTCATGCAGCTTGCAGAACGTGCCAAAAATAAATGAATCCCAAAGCAATGCCAAGGTAAAACTGATGTAATAAACAAACCAACCAAAAATGACCTCTCCACGTGTATTCTGGGTTGAGAATTTGGATTTGGAAAGGGATTGGGACAGGCAGATCATATTCCCCATGGCTTTTTCCTGGATAATGCCGAAGAAGTGGAGAGGAAGGAAAGAAGAATAAATGAGCAGTGGGTTTGAGAGGGTTTAACCTTCACTTATAGAATTGTGGAAATATAATTTAGCTGAAGTTAACTGGAAGACAGTAGCTGAAAAAATCAGGCTTCAACCGAATGGTTTTTGTTCTTGGCTCCTTGTAGTTCAGGTTAACATCTCTAATGGAAGGCGACTGCCATTTCCCAAACTTTTTCCTCCTCTAGTGTTGTTTCTGTGGCTCCTGAGAATTTCCTGCGAGGTGTTTTCAGTGATCTGCTTTGAATATCTGTCTCCATAATAATGCAAAAATAAAACTTTTGTATGCTTTGTATATTGAACTCTGAAAAGCACAAAGAGGCTTTAGGCTTTCTGCGATGCTGCTGTTGCAGCTGGCATCTGTAGGTGTCAACGTGCCTTTACTCAGTTTAGCCTTTGTACTGCTCAGCCTGATACACTGTCAGAAAACCAGCTCTTGTGGGCTGATAATTCCATGGTTTTGTGGGACCTGACCTTTGTCCACTTGCTTCTTCTGTAATAAGCTGAGCAGTTATATGTTCCATTTGTATCAGAAACGCGTTGTGTTTTAAAGACACGGATATTCTTTGACCAAAACCTTTTTCCTAATCATGTAGAGTCTCCTTTTCTTTCTCTCTTAAACTATGGAAAGAAGAAAACCAATCTGAAACAGAAGTTTCTATTATTCGATACAATACGTGTCATCTCCAAAGAGGCATTTTGCATCAAACTTCCCACTGGTCAGGCCCAGAGCCTTACACTATTTCATCATTTTTTTCAACAAAAGTGTTTTCTAGCATTGGGAGGAGAGTGTCCAACCCTCTCGTGCATATATGAACATTAAATTGTGGCTCTTCGTCAAGAGTCTCTAGTTAAAGGATAGTGAGACACTAGAGGCAGTGAATGGCGATAACAGCTTCAGATCAGTCACTGGAAACCTTCCACTCAGTGCTGTGTATCCGATATTTGAATGCTATTTTTGATTTGAGAACGTGTTACCAATTACATACATCATATACATGACTGCATACATCACATGCATAGCAAATTCTGACTTCTTTTTCTAAAGGACTTGAGATAACTTCAGACATGGTTTCAGCCACTGCAAAATAGAGGGGATGTTGTCCCACTGTGTCAGAGTGTTGCTGTTTAGTTTAGTTTTCTTCCAGGATATATATATATATATATGAAATGAAAATCCGTATAAGAGAATGCCTTGAAAAGATCCAAACTGGAACATCTTCTTGGTGGAGAGATCGCTTCTGTCCCAAGTACATCATGTACCTCCCAAAACTGCTGGGGAGCAGAAATTCCTGTATTGCAGATAACTGTTTTTGTAGAGGCTTTTTCTGTGTGTGGGAAGGGAATGAAGTAATCTGTTCCATCAGCTTCTAAAACTGAACTAATTAACAGACAATCAGCATTGATTGAGGCAGCTGCATTCTTTACTGAGGGATTGTAAACACACAGTTTACACAGAACTGTTTTTACTGCTCTAAAGTGCAAGGAACTGAAATTGTATTTGATAACCAAAATTAAGGACTTTTAGTGACAGCGTGTCACAGCAAAGTTGACGGTGCCACTGCGGCTTAATCTGTTGTTTTCATTGCAAACCTCATTTTAGTGTGATTTTGTCACAGTGAATAGTGGTGGAATTATATAAATTATCACTGAGTGTATATATATGCTTCAAGTTACAAGGTTTTTGGGTTGTACTGCATACCTGAGTTGTGTTGATGGTGCAAGCAGACGTGGGCTGCTCTTAGTTCAGTGTTCATGCTGGGAGGCCTGGAACTTTCCCTGTTCCTCAGTGCTGGAGGATGCCAGGTTTGCAGCATTTAAGGATATTTTGTGTATGACTGTTAATGCATGATCTAGAAGACCAGTATATATATATATACTTTAGGGAATGTTACCAGAAATGCTGATCTAAAAAAAATCAGCAGTCTATGTTAAAAATACAGCAATGAGAAGAGTGCTGCTGGTTCTAAATTAGCTTGCAACACCATTTAACACAGAGCACGCTATTCTTTGTTGTGTGCTGTCACCTCAGTCCAACCTCCCTGTGACTGCACATCAGCTAATTTTACTTCATGAGTCAATTCTGCTATTTTCCTTTTCATGCCACAGAAAATGAGCTTAACCAAGTCGTGCAATATGTTGTTGGGAAACACCTAGCCAGGAAGGGCGTTCTGCGGTCTGATCCGAGGTCTGCATAAAGCGTGCTGCTTAAGCTGAACTGTCAGGGGCCAGATCAAAGATCAACAGCTGTAAAGGCATCAAATTCTTCCTTATTGTCCAAAATATGTAACATGTGCTATTGGCATTAAAAGCTAAACATACATTTGAAAGTTGTGTATTGTCATAGCAAGCTGAGTCATTATTTGGGATTTAGATGTGAAAGAATACGAAGAGTCTAAATGGAACTTCAATAGGAGCGAACATCTAAATGAAGAAAATGTTGCTTTCTTGCTTCCTATGTATATCTATAATTTTTTAGAAAACATCCACCAATTGCATTCACAGGCGACTTCACAAAAATGCTGTATTTTTCCCATCATGGGAAAACGCATAAACCTCGCAGTGTGCCCAGAAAGTCAACAAACTCAGACCAAGGGAGGAAGCGTGTTAGTCAGGAGTCAAGGACCGTTCTCTGAAAACCCTCTGCCAAATACTCTTCCTGCTTAAATTGTTTATCAAACAACAATTTCATTTGCCAGTAATTCTCTTCTGATGTTTTTTTTTTTTAATTTTTTTATATTTTTTTTTACTACTGATTTCTTAATAGAAGTTCCCCATCCAGCTTCCTGTGAGGAACGCTGCAGTCACTGTCCTGTGCCTGGTGTCTGTTTGTCTGTGCAGCTGTGCTGTGAGTCCGGGTGCACAGCTCTTGTGCAGAGGACGGGCAGTCTGTGAAGGACCCGGTCAGCATGTAAACGTGTCCTTCCATCAGTGAGAGAAGGGGCAGGTGAGGGGGGAGCCTACGAGGAGGGGTAACCAGAAGGTATTTTCAAGATGCATTTTGTAGGTTTCCGCTAGTGCACATGCCTGCTGTTGAGGTCTTTAATAACAGGAAGTTCCAAGTTGAGTGTACCCCGTCTTTCCAAATTGTATTGTGGTACACAAGGTAGGACAGTTCATTCACCCACTGTGCCACTTCTGCTGCGTCCAGCGTCACAGGGGAGTGGGGTGGTTCGTTAGCTCAAGGCCGTAGTGATTCTCTCCTGCTCCTCAAGGAATTATTTGGTTGGAATGTGGCTTAAAAAGTATTTTTGGGTCTCTCCTTCAGTATGTGCTTATTCTTTTGTTGGTAAATATTTTATGTCTGATGGTTGTTGTCCATATTTTACATCAGGAAACAGCTTAAGTAGCTTTCAGATTGGTGATTGCATTTGGAGACTGAAGGATTATGGAGCGGCTGCTGTGATGGACTTCGGGGCAGACAGTTGGTCTGTCTTCAATGGTTAACCATGTTAAAAGCCTTCCAAGAATAAAATGTCATCAAAGGAAAAACAATTTTGACTTCTTGTTCTAAATTACGGTGTAGTGAGGATTTGGGTGAAGTTAAATAAAATCTGAGCAATGAGTTTGTTTTCATTTAGAATAAAACAAACACAAAACCAAAAAAACCCTTTGAGTTTCTTTCTTTTAAATAAGTACCCGGAACTCACAGTGAAATGAGACTGTGAATGTACATGAATTATTGATTTATTAGTGGCAACCTTTGGAGCAAGTTATAAATCCCGATGTGTGTTACAGTATGTGTCTTGCTTAAAGCACGGTCATGCTTCATTTGCTAGCAAAGCTTAGGCTGAAAAGAGGAGTAACCAAATACTTTAAATGATGTAGCAGAGCTTAGATGCAGGACTGAACGTTTTGTTATTTGAACCACTCTTTTAATACTGCATTTTGCTTTCGTCTGTGATCAAAAGAATTAGCGAGGGTAACTCATGAATCTGATCTTAGGTGGAGCTAGGACGTGAATTGAAGTTGTGAAGGCATTCTGCTACAAGATGGCAGTGCAAATCCCTTCACCTGCATGGTGGTGCTGCATTAGTAAGTTGAAACAAATGAGAGGAGCGCACTAAGTAGTTTGTAATTAGTTTTCATTGATTTATTATTAAAGGAGGGTGGTCTGTAGCGTGGTGAGACTGAGCACAGGAGCCTGTGCTGTGTCTTGCTCCGCTCAGGATCAGCTCACAAAACAGAAGATTGGGCACATATGTGTTATTGCCTTGTCTGGGCAAAGTGGGTTTTCTTTGGTTTCTCTAGTTTACTTGGCAGAAGATGATGTCGTTTGGTTCCCCACCACCCTGTAGTTGCTACGAAATAACATGTTTGAGGCATTTTTTTTGCTTCTTGCAAAGTAATTACCTAATGCATATGCAATAAGCTAATGAGTTCCCTCTCCTTTAAGGCCACCAGCAGTGTGTGCAGGGCTGCAGTGCGAGCTGGGGCTGACACGCTGTACGGCCAGGGCTGGCCATCAGATGACCAGATTGCTCCCAGAAGTACCTTCTGGGAAGTCTGACTGCAGCCACCTTTAAATCAATTTGTTACTTTTTGGCCTTTTTCACTGTAGCTTTTGAAAGAAGCAGTTTGCACTTCCAGCAGGATGGGAGCTGGAGCGGGGCCGTGCTGCGTCCTCCGAGGCAAGGGAGCCCGCTCCCCAGCAAACGGCTGTGCTTTCTGTTCAGGAAACTCCTGTCCTTAGAGACTGCAGTGAACTGAAACGCAGGACCTAGCGGGGTGTTAAGTAACTGATGGAGTGGGCTTGCTGACAGGTTTTCTTTTGCCAGGTTTTGAAACCAAACGACAAGGTGAGGTAATGGAAGGTGGTGGTTTCACAGCATTACAGTGTGGCCAGGAGAGCGTCTGTGTGAGAGCCTCCACAGAGAGCATGGGGAGGAGCAGGCAGGGAGACAGGGAGAGAGCAAGGCTTTGGGGACTCAGTGACACCACATCTGGGCTTGGATTGCCTGGCACCTTAAGGGGATGCTTGCTGCTGGGTGGTAGTGATGGGTGAGAGTATGTGGGAAGGGAAACAGGGACTACTGAGACATGTGAGGAGGAGGCAAGGAGCCTCATAGCAGGGCTGGAGCACTGTGAGTGAACCTGGCGCCTGTTACTGGGAGCAGCACAATGGTTGTGATGTCTGAGGGCTGTTACTGGGAGCAGCGTGATGGTGGTGCCCACCAAGGCCTGTTTGTGGGAGCAATGTAATGGCGGTGCCTGCCAAGGCCTCTTTGTAGGAGCAGCATGATGGCAGTGCCACCAAGGCCTATTTTTGGGGAGCAGCATGATGGTGGTGCCACTGAGGCCTATTTTTGGGGAGCAGCATGATGGCGGTGCCACTGAGGCCTGTTTTTGGGGAGCAGCATGAGGGCAGTGCCACTGAGGCCTATTTTTGGGGAGCAGCGTGATGGCGGTCCTGAGCACACGGCCTGGCCCTGCAGTACAGGTGCAGCCTGGGGCTGGCTGCCTGGGGCATCTCGTGCTGAGCAGGGTGGAAAGGGAATAAACAATGCCAAAGGGTGAGAACTGCCTCTTGGAATGAATATCCGATGTTCTGTTATTCCTGAGCAGGAGGAAAAGCTCATTAAATAGATCCGACAGACCTTTGGCACTGAGGTCTTTGCAGCTCTGGACAGTTGTTTGCATTTTAACAAAGTTCAGAGTTAAAAGTGTAGATGGAAAGATGGAGCAGTGCTGTGCTGCTCCAGTTGCCGTGGTTTTGTTGCTGGTGTGGGTTTTGATGCAGCTGGTCTGTGCTGATAGCAGCTCCCTTTGAAAAGCCAGCACTAACTTTCCCCTCTTGCAAGATTTTTCGATAGGCTTTCCATGCGTTTGCGGTAGGGGCTGATGTCAGCCTGAGCAAAGCCACAAGAAACTTTTTTACATCTCTCTTTTTTTATGAGAGTTTGCTAGTGAAGATACCTTACTGGTAAGCTACATTGGCACCTCTGCTTTTGTTCCGTCTCTGCTTCACTCAGAGGCCACACACACGCACTGACTTGCTGTCCAGACATACTGCGCAGAGCGCAGAGTTTGTTCCAGCTAAAGCTCGTTGAAAAGCTGACTGGGAGTCAAGTTACTTGAGAACGCGGAAATAAAATGTGTTTATTGAAACTTCCCAGCTAATTCTGCGTGTGAAAGGTAGTTGCATCATTTTGCCAAGTGGCAGAATGCTTCTTAAGAAACAAGTTCATTTTAATGCTTGACGGGTTTTTATTTTTATCTATTTGTAAGGCAGGAGAGCAGTGGTTCTCGAGGTGCTGTGCTCTCGCTGAACTCTGAACTTTCCTTTGGCTTTGTTAGAAAGGGCTTCAGAGCAGAAGAGAAACCTCTCCCGCTGTGGCATCCTTACAGTATATTCTACCTTTCTGAGCACTGCTGCATTGGAATTGGGGCTCGCTTTTTGCAAGTGAGGGCAGTGGAGACAGAGATTAACAAAAAATATGAATTTCCAAATGTCACCAGTGTGATCAGTTCCTACATTGTAATCTGCAGCTCCATCTCGCACGCCTGCGTTTCTTTTTGCAGGGAAACATATCAAGCTCGCAAAGCAGTTGATGGTTCCTAAAATATTTTTCTAATCAGTATGTAGACTTCAGAACAGGGGAAAATGTTGGGATTTTTCAGATTGAAAGATTACGTAATACGTCTGTTAGGGAAGCGTAATATCCCCCTAAGACAAGGAGGCTGCAGGTATGCAGGGCTGGGTCAGGCACTTCTGCTGTGGTGTCATCATTGTGCTGAGAAATTGTCCTGCAGTAGGAAATTAAAAATTGCAGTAAGTCGTGTTGAGAACCACCACAGATCCAACACATGCAATCCTGAGGAAGGACGCGAACAAAAATGAAACTTCTGAATTTGTACAGAGACACTGGTGCTGAGCAGAAGCAGATTGTCAGAGCAGCTTCTGGGGGGACTGAGATGCTGAAGCATGCGGTGCGGTCCCAGCCATGCAGTGCTGGCGTGAGACTGGGCATGGGAACGGGGTCAGCTAGAGCACAGAGAAACCCTCCTGTAGTATGCACACTGCTGGTGCTCCTTTGGATGAAAAGGAAACACTGCTGTGGAGGGAGAAGCTCCACCTTGTCAGTCAGAGGTGGTGAGTGGGGAATGGAAGGGGATTTCCACCAACCTCCCCCTGTGTTTTCCCTCATTTTTGGGATGGGATCAACGCTTTTAGGCCTGAACAGTGAGCTGATTCACTATAAAGAACCAGAGGGGAAAGGTGGGCTGTGAGCTGTGCCGTGCTCACTGCACTGCACTGTGCTCCTGCACTGTCCCATGCTTGGGGTGACGGCAGCAGAGCAGGACGGTGCTGGGGGTGATGGAGCACCCAGTGTCTGCTCTGCAGGCAGGCAAGTTGCCTTCCAGCTGGCTTATTACAGCGAGTACCAGATTGACCTCTTCAATTTATATTTCTTTTTGTATACACAGCATGAAAGGAAACCTTGCAATGCCTGTTTTCTGAGGGTTGCTTTTAATGGCTCCTGCACTTAGCGCCTAAGACTTTCTTGTCTCCTCACTTTGCACCACCTCCCACCCCCAATAAACTTGTTGCAACGAGTCAAAGTTGGAGCCCTGGAGAGAGAGAGTTCCCCAGCTATCTGTGTCTCAGGCAGCATCACCTGTCTGCCCTAAATTGATGGCACTCTGGGGCAAGGGGAAAGAAATGGGGAAGAGAATAGTGCTGCTTGTTCTGCTTGCTCCGTAAGTGTGTTCCACGTTGGGTTCTGTCTGCGGGGATGACTGAACTGTGCCAGCTCTTGGCCAGAAGGTTCATTGGCCACTGCTGGCCCATGTTCGTTGGCATTCGGCGCTGAGAACTGGAGCTTGCAGGCACCGCGTGCTTCCTGCAGCCAGGTCAGGCTGCCACACCTTCGAGCCCTGGTTTCTGTTTGCTTTTCTGGGAGCCTTTTTGATATCAAAGAGGTGGAGTATGGCCCTCAGACACGGTCTTCTATTTTTGTTTTGCTTGAAAGGACAGCGCAGTGCACTTCTGTCTCTGTGCTGTTCCATCTCCTTGCACTTGGTGGCTGCAAGGCTGGGGAAGGGGATTTTGTTTACTTTGAGAGCTCAGGTTTGGAATCTCTGAGTTAATGCTGTTTACCCTTTCATACTCATGTGCTTGCAGGAGTAATGCGTGGGCCATGTTGAATTTGTGCAATAATTGGGGTATCTCATAAGATTGTCACAAAGTATGAGAAATGTCCGGTGATGCTTGTGGGTTGCAATCCTCTATCTGTTATTTACATCGAAAAAATGAGATTTGTAGAGTATGTGGTTGAGACCAAGTAAGGAAGAAAAAATGAGGATATTTTTCAAGTAATCTTGATTTGGGGCTTGTTAACCGTGACAGAGCTTGAAAATGTAATATCTTATTATATATCAGGTCTTGTATTCTGGGCTAGATATTCACACTGCTCTTGTCTCCAAGCCTGGAAGCACAGGTCTCAAAAACCCACTCTTCCATTTGTAGAGTTCCTCGCTAGCCCTCTGTATTGTAAAACAAGCACTGGATTCTTTGGTCGGCTGAAATTCCCTCGTACTTCACGATTACTGTTTGCTTTGCTTTGCTTCAAATGTGTGCTTCCTTTTTAAATATAGTTTTCCAAGTTGCCGGCCGTACCAGATTGTTTATATTTTTTAAAAGCCTTCTGCTTAGCCGTTATATTGCTCTTTATAGTACTGCTTAACCACATTGGTTTCTGTTGCTCTTTTTTCTTGCATAAACTTAGCTGGGATGAATTTCAAATGTGGTTTATCCAACTGTTAAGTATTTCCCACTTTTCTGCAATAGATTTCACATATGTTACAGAATTCCAAACCAAGATCTGGTGGACATATTGCCCTATTTTTTTTCCCCTCAAAGTCAGAAATATGGTGTTTTTAAAGCCTTACAGTGACGATATTTAGGTCACTGGCTCCAGCGTGCTGCCTAGCTTCAAATCCATTTGTCATATTTAGCTTATTTCCAAGGATTAAGATAACTGCGGTCCATACACGTAGAAAAAAAGACTTAAAGGGGAAAAAAGTTGATTCTTCTGAGCTGGAAACTGCAGAAAGGACTTTTTCCCTCCAGAATTCAGGCCGTGGGGTCACATGAAACGCGTCTCCATCCCGAAGCTGAAGGTGCCAGCACTCAGCCCCCACAAAAAGTAACCGACTATCTAAAATTAACAGCATCTGCTTTATTTTTACTGCAGTCTTTTACTCGGAGTGATTTGGGAATGCAGTTCATAGCTGAGTGGAGGATTTCGCCTTTTTTTTTTTTTTTTAGTGTTACGTGGAAATATTGCAAGAAGGGAATGGACAGACAAGGAAGACTGTGCTGTTGGTTTATGCACTGAGAAGTGACACATTCAGTCAAGTCCAGATCAGTGCAGTGGCATTCTGGAAGCAGAGTCATGAGCAAAGGAACTGGTGGGGAGAGAACTTGGACGATGTGTATGTATGTCATAGGATCATTGAGTTGGAAGGGACCTTAAAGGCCATCTGGTCCAACCCGCCTGCGACGAACAGGGACACCCACAGCTCCGTCGGGTTGCTCATATATATATATCTTCTGGGGAGGAGGCAGGGAGGAGTGGAGGGATATCTCCTAATAATTTTAGGGGAACAGATTCCAGTGGCACGAAAAGAAAATTTTGTATTCAGATAAGGAAAGACTGAAATGGAAGAAAGAGCATTGTGATGGCAGTGTAGAATTGTGTACATGGTGACTTGACGTTGAGAGTGACTGAAGCGTAACCACCAGCTGAAGTGTAGGGTTGGCCAATAGTTGAGTTAGTCATAACGTTTTTTCCCCAAAAAGCCCTCTAAGGGAAAATCCAATATCTGCAGACAAGTGGAAATAAACCCGACGTTAGTGTGTTGAAGATGTGTAACCTTCCCTGGATTTGGGGAAATAGGAGGTGTGTGCTGCACACCACTGCTGCTGTCACGCATAATATTGTGGTAGAGGCGTCAATGCTTTTGAGGAAAAACAGTGATATTTTGGTTGCAAGATAGAATTGAAAAAGCTGTAGACCTTTGTTGGACTTAATTTGGGAGTCTATTTTCTGGAAATGCCTGATGTTTTGTTCTGTACTGCCCTACAGCCCAGCTGCCTCGATATCCCAGACCATGTGATGTACGCGTACATGATATTATTTTGATTTCTGTGATGAACACAGCTCTAACTGTAGTCCCTTTTCTTGCCCTTTTTCTTGACAGAGAGAACTCGATGCCACAGCAACAATATTGGCCAACCGGCAAGATGAAAGCGAGCAATCTAGGAAAAAACTTATCGAGCAAAGTCGGGAGTTCAAGAAGAACACTCCAGAGGTAAGGAGCTAAGGCACATTTAGGGCTTTTTTCTTAATGTTTTGTTTCCATGATATTCTCAGCTGAGACCGCCTTTGTGTTGTGAGTACTGAAATATGAGCTGATGTCTCAGAGCAAGTCTGAGCATTAGTCTTCAGTCAGGCTCACTGTAAACTTTGTAATAATCTAAAACCCGGAGAACTGCAAAAAAAAAAAATTATCCTTCAGCTAAACTGAACTCTCTTAGCACTTGGGTGTAGCAGGTGACGTTTTGCTGCCTAAATAAATCTACATCAAGGCCATGACTTCAAAGATGCTCATTTTTTCACCAAAAATCAAACGAAGTTCAGTTGTTGATTGCAGTGGAAACGCAACAAGGTCAGCGCTGGGCTCCGGGCACAGCTTGGTGCCGTGGCCGTGCCTCGTGCACCAGGTGGTGTGCAAAGGCTGCAGGGAGCAGTGCTGGGCCAACCTCGGAGAGGTGAGCGCTGCGTGGAGGGAGCGGATGGTTTTCAAACTTCTGCTGTCACTACGGTAGCACGTGCGGCGTGCATCTGTGCACACTCGTGCGTGGTTGTGTATCAGACAGATACAAACTCACTTTATCGTCGGTAATGAATGGATAGCAGCGCGTAGGGCATTTTTATTTTGTTTTGTTTGCTTCTTTAATCCTGAAGATTGCCGGCAATTTGTTCATCCAGAAGTGTCCCAGGGTTGCACAGTGCAAAGCCCCTGCCAGATGGCTGGAACACAAGTGCTGGTTCCTTCCAGGTACCAGCCAGGAGTCAGCTTATTCCCCTTGCAGAGAACAGACTGTAGGGATGGAGAGAAGTAAAAGAATACGAAGGTATAGGAAATCGTACAAAGTCCAGAAAATAAACTGCTATCTGGGGCCACAGTTTTTGAATTGTTTGCTAGAAGCTTAAGTTCATTCTCCAAAACTTATTTGAGTTTCCTGCTTCCTTCCTTTTTTCCTGTAAGGAAAATTGCAGGCTGGGGCTGCAGCAGTCGGCTCCTTGCTGGTAGAACACTCACTGAGATTCATCTCAGGATGATTTCTTGAGGCCAGTTTTATTTTTACAGTGCAGGTTACTGGCAGGGAAAAAATCCAGCGCTGCGCTTTTAGGAGCGTTGTGAGAGGGCCGTGGTAACTCAGTGGGAGCTGATGCGCAAAGGAAAATGCTGCGCTCTGTAGTCACTTCAAGAGATACAGAGGGAAAGTGATTTGCAATTAGTTCTGTTCTGTTAGCAGGACAGAGCGAACACCTTCCACTGCCAAATCATTTGGTGGTAAAGTTTTAAAGGTACTTTCACAATATATAGTTATTGTAGCCTTCCGTATAATGTTTTGGAAGGGAATGGCGGGGTTTTATTCATTCACAGGCAAGATGCAAAATGACGGCTCTGAACATCCCTAATGTTTGGGGGAATTTGGATCTGTGCTAGATTCTGCACCTTGATCTGATGCCCTAGGTCTCCTAGGGAACTGCATTCCCTTATAAACCTGCGTGGACTTTTGATATTCTTTCTTCTCCTTTCCTTTCTGCTGCGATGTTCTTTCTGTGGCCTCGTTTCTCAGCAGCACCACCATCTAACTCCTCTTCTTTGACAGACTTAAAAAAAAGAAAATGGGATCAAAAAATTAAAAAAGAGCCTCTGAACTGTAAGAGCAGCTCTAACAGACAGGTGTGCAGGTATTGCTCGGCCGAGCGGGGTCTGGCTGGGCCACCCTGTCCCATCCACGGTGATGTGGGCAGTGGTAGATGTGGGCAGTTCCACCAGAATAAGTGACACAGTGCCCTGCTGTCCTTGCTGGAAAACTTCAGCAGCCTTCCTCCACACAGCAGCACTGCTGTGTTCATCTTCACCTGCTTTCTGTCCTCCCCAGAAGGAATAGTACTGAGTAATACTCAAAGATTAGGCCGTTTTGGAGGGCAGGGGGATGACAGAAGGCAAGATTCTAACACCTTGGCCTAATTTTTTTCCAAAACTTCAGCTTTATCAAAAAACCTATGCCATATGGTAAAACCTTCCCTGAGGTGGGCAGGAAACACACAGTGAGCCACTGGCACTTCCCAACTCACCCATTTATGTTACTGAAACTTCTAGCATGCCCTTTTTCATAACAGAAAGAGAACTCTAGTAGAAAACTTGCTTGTTTGCAGAACTGTTCTTCGAATAAATAACTCCATATACAGCTTAATTAACATTTCCAAGATGAAGGAACATCTTTCTTTCTATAAAGAATGTGGGTGGAATCCCTAAATGTAACAGCCTGCTCCAGAGCCCTGCTTTCCGTTTTCATTGCTCATTCTGGATGCATCCCTGCTGGTGCAGCAGTGGTTTGGTCTGTTCCAGCATCTCTTGCCCTCAGCCCTAGCTGGTCTCACCATAAATCAGGAAACAAATGTCGTTTGCCTTGAGTTCTCTATCCGTTGCTGTCTGAGGTGTCCTCTGGACTTTCCATAATGTCTGCTGTGAGCAATCTCTTGTGTAGCAGAAAAGGACTTTAAACACTGCTAATGAAGTTGAGGATATTTATGCTGCTGTTTCAGAAGACTTGAAAAGATGTGACAGATGCGTTGGGATTATTTCTGCCTTCTTTGCAAATTATCACATTGCAAAAGAAATGTAATAATATTTTCATGCTTATAGGAATGACTGCAGGGCTTGGTATTGCAAAGTATTAAATATAATATTAAAATACCGTTTCTGAGTTGGCATACTGGGACGTAAATCTAGGAGGAAGTATTTAATGCTTGGGAGCCCTGTGGATAGAAGATGGAGAGGTGGATATTGCATGCAGAAACTTTAAGAGTTTGTCATTTCAGAAGTACTTGTTACCCATCGCATCCTCGAAGCGCCCGTGTCAGGCCCTCTTACCACAGATGTCTGGGGGTATTTTCAGCCTCCATTTGTTCCATCTTGAGCAGCTACTGTGGAATGCTGACAGTGATCAAGAGTTTACTTGAAACACCGATTTTATGTGACTGTTACTTGGAAGACATCCCCAGATCTGTCACGTGAAGCGCTGCCCTGCATCACATTGCTTTCTTGCAGCGATAATTCCAGAGCTATTATGAGCAACTGCAGTATTTGTGTATTGTGAAGTTCTTGGTCTAATTCACCGTGCCCTCATGTGCTGGTTTAGTGTGAAGACACGAGTGTTAGAGGGACAGCCTGAGATTTGAAAGATCTTAAGTAATTCTGGTGGCACAAATCAATAGTTTTTGGAACAAAGTGAAGGTACTTTGAAATGCTGGTCGATAGTTTTGCCTTGGTTTCTACCCAGATGCCTGCTTGAGCAACTGCTTTTTGCTTCCCTTTCTACTGTTGTAATCATTTGAGAGCTTATCTAACATGTAGAACCCTGCATACTTTTAATCTTGTCAACAACCAGAGTGAAAAATACCAAAATAAGTAAATCAGTAAGTTGTTAAACGCTTGTGGGGAAGGAAGACAATGATATTTAAAGCTGTTTTAATCTATTTTCAGAATCTCCTTTCTGTGTCCCTCTGTTTCCAAATGTCTGGAAAAGAAAATAAGCTTTAGTCCGGAAGACTAATAAACATTACCAAGTTTTCTAGTGTATTATTAACTATTAGTTGCCAGTCCACAGTCATTATGTAGCTGCACGTTTGAGATTGATTCCCAAAGCAAGATGTATTTCAGTGCGGAGAACGGTGCATTGCAGCACGCACGTTCTTGATTCTTTGCACAGCAAGTTATTTGTACGTGCTTAGGTGTGTCTGCTGCTCTCGGTTTGTAATGAGGTCTGGCTGTTGGCGTGGCCGTGTCATGGAGTGGATTCCTGTCCAGTTTTAGACCTGGGGAGCGGTGGATCAGGGCTCTTGGGAGGCTGGGAGAGGATGAGCACAGCTCTGCACGCAGCTGTACGTGGGGAGGTTCTGAGGTTAGCGGCCACCGCCACTTACGTGAGTGCCAACACCCGGGCAAACGCTTTGCAGCCACTTTTTACTGCTCATTGTAACAGAAGACAGTTCAGTGTTTCTGATTTAGCCGTCCGAACTGGTGAATTGCTGAGCTGTGCTGACTATTGCCAATCTCACCTGCAACAGGGATGGTAAAATGGGGGGTTCGTGTTCCAGGGCCTCAGGAGCTCCCCCCCAGCTCGTGGCTTTGGTTGCTCTGCGTTTTCCTGGGGGCACGCTGAGCTGGGGGTTCCTCACTGCTGTTGCCCTTCAGTGTTGTTCCTGGGCTGCAAATGTGCTCTGTCCGTGAGATTTGGAAAGCCACGATTACCTAAAAATGCTCAAATTGACAGCTGTGTTTTGCAAAGCAGATTAAAGATTGGATCAGCAGTTAGGAAAGGACACAGGGGAACCCGTAAACAGCAGAAGGGTGTTCTCAAAGTAAAGAGCTTTAAAATGCCCTGGGAAATGGAATATTGGAAGGTGCCAGAAAACAAACACCCCGGGCTTCCATTGCTGCCTGACCCGTCCTGCTCCTGTGTGTGATCCAGACCCCTCTAAACAGTATTTATGGTTTATTCTTGAGATGGTGTATGAAGGTGGTACGTGGTTTTAAGGCCCACGTTTGTTTTCCAGAAATGGCATTCTGATGGCAGCTGTAACTAAAGGAAGTGAGCTCAGTTATTATTAAGTGAGGGCTCAGTTTTTGAAAATCCAACCTGCCAAAATTCTTAACGTCCCCAGTGGTTCTGGCTCTTTCTATCGAGCTAGCTGGTCTGCAGCAAAAGATAATCAAATTAAGCTGAAAAAAAAAAAAAAAAAAGTTCCTGAAACGAGAGGAGCCACGTTCTAATTGCAGGTAGTGAAGTGTGCTGGGATCCTGACAGCTCTGCACGGTCAGCTCGGGTCTGCTGTGCAGCAAAGGGAGAAGGATCCCTTGCCTAGCAGAGCTCCCAGAAACACACAGCCCCGTCGGAACAGCCGTGGTGCTCAGGGCTGTGTGCAGGGGTGGATATTGATTTGCTGCCATCTAGAGCTGGGTTCTTCTGCTCTTCTTCCTTCTGTTACAAACAGCTTTGATTTGCGTTCCCTCCGTGCAGCGTGGGGCCGTCCCTCCTCCCCTTCCCCGGGGAGCGGTGGGAGCCCTCGGATGGCCGGGTGCTGAGCAGGGCACAGTGCTATGCCAGAACACAGCTCAGTGCAGTGTGAATCTGGATGTCTCAGTGCACGGCAGGGAATGAAATAAAACACCTTTGAATGTCTTTCCGTACTTATCACTTGAAAATTATTGCAGGAAAAAATTCCTGCAGGAGCATCCGTCCTCCTCTTCTTCACTCCCCCCATGACTGTGAAGAGAGATTGTTGTTAGGGAGAAATGAATTTGCAGATAAGCAGTTTGTTCAGAAAGAATCTTTCTTCTATTCTGTGTGTGACTCAAACGTCATTATCAATGTTCTTTCAATCCTATTATAAAATTGTTCCGTGTTTTTAAGATTCCTCACATATTTAAAACCTTAGCAGAATGTTAAAACACTTCGCTTACTGATGTGAAACATTGCCATTTCCTCCTGTAAAGAAACAAGACAATAAGAACAGAGAAGTAGGTATCTTCCAGGTCTAGAACACAGACAGATACCTTCAGGATAATGCTGTTCAGGTGCTCTGTCCTCCCTGTCAGTGTTTTTATGGAGTATTACCATTTTCTGAAGAGGTTCTGTTTGCAAGGTGAATGACATGTCTGGGAATTTGTGGCCTTGTTATTTCGGAAGGTAAATGAAGTGTGTGATTATTACAGAACTTGCAGAAATCTAGTGCGATATAGTCATAAAACGTAACCTAAAATCCGGTCTTGAGGAGGCAGTGAGGTTAAATCAGCTCTAACCTTATCCTGCAGGTCCCTCATTCCGAGTACTCCATCATTTTATTGTCTTTATTTAATACATATTTCACTTAAGAATATTCTTCTGTGTGTGCATGTGTGACGGTGTGGAGGCTCGGAGATCATTCCCCTCACCTGCAGGAGTAGCGGCCGTGCGTTCTGTGTTAGCAGGCACAGCATTTAATTGGAAGCATTTAATTGGAAAGCGTGCCATCTAGGATACGTGGAGTTACCATCTCTTATCTCCATCTTCTTTAAAAAAAAAAAAAAAAAAATCATGAAATCAATTTTCAACACATTTACCTCAAGAGTCTTTTTATGAAGCTGAAAATATATGGGTGATTGCTTTATTCAGGAGTTCCAAAAATATTCCAGAAGGAGGCACATCTGATTGAACTGAATGTGTTAGTGTGGTTCAAGCAATTAATTACCCCGAAACCACTTGCTCTTGGTGATTTTGATTTATTCTGTTTAAGCATCTTTCTGGTTAAACATGCTTGACAGCTGAATGCATTTTTGTTCTAGCAGCATCAGTTGCAGGTATTGGATCTCAGTAATGCCAGGAGTGCTGTATTTTGCATTGCAGAAGAGAGGAGTGAGTGATATTTTTTATATTTCAGTAGTTCACAAAGAAGCATACTTGTAAGCAAGCCCATACCAACAGCAAACTGCTGCTCCTGCGTTCTGCACCGTGCTATTTATTTATAAAGGTAAGTGTGAAGCTGGGCAGGTAGATACAGATCCCACAGCGCTAAGGCTGAATGCTCCCAAAGCCAGTCTGAAGTTCACATCCTACATTCACTCCAAGCCTTTGCACAATAGGTGGACTTATTTTCAAGGCTCAGCTTCTCAAGATGCCTGCTCTTCCTTCCTGCGTGTGCTTCCCAGAAGAAGTAATTAAACGTCTTCAATCGGTGCTTTTCCTTTTAACTTTGTGAGCAAATGTTCTGTAAATCTCCTCCAGTTCATCCACTGGACCACCTCAAAGTCATTCAGGTGTAATTAAAGGCACATGTTGTTCTCATTAAAATTACTATGTTGTCGTGAATAGCTTTTAATAACAGTTGCCAGTTACGAGGGATTCTTTTCATTGCTCTGACAGGGGAGAAGTGAAAAGTTGGATCTACTTGAAACAAGAGCAGGAACGATTAATGCACCGAGGGAGAAAGCTCGCAAACAAAGTGACTGCGTTACAGAGTTGTGAGCTTTCTCTTTAGAAAGCAAACAAAGAAGGAGGCAACAAACTTTCTGCACAGTTGCTCTGTGTAGGGTCAGATTTTGGACGAAATCTCGAGGGAAATGTTTAGGAGGAGAAATATTGGTAAAATGCTCTTAAAACCTGCCTGCATCCACGTACTTCTAGCATGTTTTGCTTTCTTTTTTGATATTTTTTTTTTTAAAAGGCTTCCTGGTAACCATTTTTAAGTAAATTAAATGACATGTGAGAATTAGAGCAGTGGAGAGTCATTTTTATTTTAGAATTCTTCTTGCATTAACACATCTGCAGTGTTGATGAATATATGGAAAAATGAAATTGTGCTTCTATCCCGCCGTGTCTCCAATGTGACAATAAATCAACTTTTTTTCCTTTTAAAATGTCTGGCCTTGTAATTTATGTTTGCATAACCCATTACTAAATTCATAGTAGGTGTTTTAGTTGGCAGACACAATTCCAGAGATTCAGTGGACCTGCTTTAATACTGAGCTTTTGTTACTGTTCATAATTATGTGCAGTAATATATGTGTTTTCTTAATTATAAAAACTAGCTCGCCTTCAGTTCTGGATCTCTTACTTCCTCAACAGAAATTGTGCCTTAAACCTTTGAAAGAATTAGTGTCTTTTGGGCTTTTGAAAAAAGAAATGCATTTACCAGGTTGTTCTTTTTTTTTTTTTTCCTTTCCATTTTTGGAGGAAGAAATAAAAAAATGAAAGTGTACGAAAAGTAAAGCCATGATATTTAGAATTTTTGAGGATTCTTTTATTTTATAGTCTAGCTGTAAATATTTAGACCAGCTTCAAGACAGTATGCAAATAAAAGGAGTTTTATTAATAACCATTATCTGAACCCTGGCAATAAATATGTATGACTCACACAGGAGTAAACCCACCCAATAAATATAAAAGCCATACAAAACCATTAAAAAATTTTAATGGACTTGCAGATGGAATAGTTTAATGCAACTGTAGTTACTCAGGTTCCAGCTCCTGTTACTATTTCTCATCTGCTTGAAAGCTTTCATCTGAAATACATTGCTACCATTCATGATTCCACCTTGTCTCTGTTTAAGACCATAAAATTGTGGTTTCACAATTTGCGAAGCACTAATGCTTATTTATGGCAATATTTCTGCATTTCTTAAGCAGAGAGGTGGTTATTCATCTTTTGAACATGCATTGACTTTCCAAGAGAAAGTTCTCGGAAGCTGCAGCAGATCTGTGCTTCACTGGCATTGGGCTGGGTTTGCAGCATGGTGCCAAGTGAGAGTTGGGTTGGGTTGGAAAGGACCTTAAAGATCACGTAGTTCCAGCCTAGAGTGCCTGAATGTGTTGGGCCTCCTCAGTCCTGTGTGTCAGAAGTGATCATAGAATCGTTAAGGCTGGAAAAGACCCCTCGGATCCTGAAGTCCACCCCCAGCCCACCCCACCGTGCCCACTGCCCACGTCCCTCAGTGCCACATCTCTACAATTCCGGAACACCTCCAGGGACGGTGACCCCCCCCCTCCCTGGGCAGCTGTGCCACTGCATCACCAGTCTTTTAGGGAAGAAATTGTTCCTAATACCCAACCTGAACTTCCCCTGGTGCAACTTGAAGCCATAAAGACATTAAGTCTTGTCATAGAATCATAGGGGCTGGAAGGGACCTCCAGAGATCATCAAATCCAACTCCTGGCAGTTCCCTAGGGTAGGTGACAGCGCTGGTAAGGTCTTGATGCTGTCAGCCCTCAGAGTGCTGAGATTCATCTGTAAGTCAAAGGTTGAATGTGGCCAGCAGCACACCACAGCCGTGCAGCAGTCCCGGAGAGCAGTGTGCCTTTAAAGCAAGCACTTATTGCAGGCAGCACATCTTGTGCCTGCGGTGCGCCTGGTTCATCCATGCAGTGAAAATAAGGGCAACAATAAAAGAAATGAAGTGATGCTTTGTTAGGAAGACATTTTTAGTCCAAAAAATCAGGTAACTGGTTGAAGTAGTTGTTCAATTAATGCTTGATAAAGCAATAAGCCAGTTTAAAATGTCTGTGCAGTTACAGGAAGAGGAATATATTAAGCTCACCTGTTGAGAGGATTATCTCTGCTAAACACACACATTTTACATGAGACCAAAATAGATCCTTAAAAAATTAATACTAAAATAGGTTTACAGTCGAGAGAGAAATTTCTTTCCGACCTGTTTTGTGGTGTGCTCATCTGCTTTTTCAGGAATTTTAAGCACTGAAGGAATGAAGTCAAAGCTGCTGCTTGTCTTTGAAATGGATGCCTCTTTGATAAGCCTCTGATCTCTGTACCCAGAGTTGTAGCAGCAGATTCAAACACTGATTGTAAAATTGGGAGACTAAAACGTAGCCACGACAGCTTCAAACACTCTGTCTCTCTGTCAGATTCAATGCACAGGACATTGCCAGGAGTTAAAACGATGCAAAATTAAAGTAGCCTACTAAATTTACCTGCCATGGAGAATCCACAAAAGAGCTGCCACTTCTAATCCTCAGATTCATTTCAAATTATTATTTTTTCAAATTAGACTCCCTGATCTCTTCAGCTCAAGCTGTTGTACGGATTTGAAAAGCTGTCTCTTCTTGTCAGATCACTGGTTTAATAATAATAATGTCTTACGTTTGTATAGTCCTTTTCATCCTGCAGCTTCCTAAAGTGCTTTACAAGCTGTATGTGTACAAAATCGTGCAACCACCTCTTGGGTGGTTGGTGCTACTCAGCCGCAGCAGTGGCTGGCAGCTTGCTGTGCTCGCCTTCCTCCTTCCCATGGAAACCTTGGGGGAAAGGCAAAGCTCCCAGTGGTCCCGGTTCATCCCAATGGGATCGTGCCATTATCTCTGGCACCATGCAGGGATGCTGTGTCCAGACCATCCCTGGGCATGGTGAGGAAGGTCACTCAATGCTGCCTTGCCTTTTCCACTAGGACCAGGGTACAGGTAACTTGAATATAAAAGTTATATACTGGTTTTATAGAATCCAAACTTGGACCTGAATACTCTTAGTCGTGTGTTTCTGGTGGAGACTGCTTGGACTCTGATCTGTCAGTAAACACATTGGAATGGGTTCTTCGAACCTCCAGAAGCTGGGGATAGTCGTACAGGATGGATATTTGTCCCAGTGCTCGTCTTAGTTTATGGGAGAAAAGAGGTCCTGAAGTGGGACATGCACTGCTCGGTAGTGGAAGAGACACAACCAACTTCATCGGTCATTGTTGCCTTCTGAAGGAAGAAAGGGCACGAACACATTTACAGAGGTTTAGACACCATTAGCATCATGAGACCCAGTTTTCTGTAATGATTGATCTAGTTTATTATCTTCTTGTGTTAGTACTCAATGTTTCACTTTTGTTTGGCTTCAAGTTCACAAGATTGCTGATACTGGAAGACAGCGATTAAAAAAATAAATAAATCAGGCTCCTTTGTTCCCAAACTTAAGAGCTACTGAAGAGCATTCAGCTCTGATGCATTTCTACAATTTGGATCGTCTCTGACCTCATAACTCTTCGAAATTGCCCTGTGTTCAGGGTAGTGGCTACCATTAGAGACTGTTTACTTTGTCTGCATTCACATCAAATTACCCTGCTCTCTTCCTCCTCCGTCCTTAGCTCTCATTCGGGGACTTGGGATGCTGAAGAGGAACGTTCCTGTTACGCCTGGGGGGAAGGGGTGTGGAGAGCCACGAAGAGGGAGAGACAGGGCCAGCCTTGGTCTCAGAGGCCTTAAATATGTGGAACAAAAGAAAGTGAACATCCATAGACACTAATGCTAATGGATGCTCGTCCCATCTCTGGCTGTAAATTATTGAGATCCTGCGTCTATCTGGTAATGCAGCTTGATCAGAATTGTTTTTTCTGTTTTGACCCCACAGGGAACCATCTAATTCCATGTCTCTGCATTTTGTCTAGTCACCGTGCTGGGAATCTCCCTCTCGGGCCTCTTGGTGGCCCATCCAAGGAGCGGTGCTGCTCTGTGTGCCTAACAGATGAGTTTCAGAGGCAGCAGTCAGCGCTGTGGCTGTTCCTGCAGCCCTTGGGCAGTGTCTGGCAGGGCACAGAGCTGCTGAGGACACTACACAGCACACATCCCTGCGCCCGGGCTGCCCCAGCAGGAGGCCCCATGCAGGCCAGGGCTGCCCTGTCCTCTGCACGGGAACACCTGTGTGATTCCTCCATCACACAGCCTGTTCAACTCATAGTTTTTTATTGGCATCAGAGGAACCAATGTGCAGCAGTACGGTGGTGGGGATGGCTGAGGAGGTGGGGGCTGCACTGGGTATCCTTTCCCTGTGCTGACTGCGGGCTGCACGGGGCTCATGCATCTTTCAGCTCCGTTCCCACTGTACCTTTATTCTCGCAGCCTAGTCTGCAGGTTTCTTAAAGGGATTATGCTCCCAAGCCTAGGACTTAAAGATAGTTTTAATGAGTTTGATGAGGCTGTGTTGCAGGCTTCCACAGATGCCCATCTGTCTAAATAGCATTTTTAATAGCAATTCCCTCTGCTCAGGAGATTAACATAATGCTTTGAGGGCTTCTTCCCCACCTCATGGTGGCACATCAAGGCAAGCTCTACTGCGTGGTAATATCCTTCCCCAATAAAAGAGCATCTTTAGACGTAAAGCTGTGGTTTGCTGGTGCTAGAGCTTTGTTCTTTGTCGGCAGCAAAGGAGTGTAGAGAGTTGTGTAAATCCAGTGCTGCTGGATAGAGTCATAGAATGCTTTGAGTTGGAAGAGACCCTAAAACGTCATCTAGTCCAATTCCCCCGCAGCGACCAGGGACATCTACAGGGATGCTCAGCCGCCCCACAGGCTCTGCTACCAGTGCCCTCTGTGGAGGATGCTCCTTGCAGATCTCCCATAGGTGGCAGTTTGCTCAGAAACGGCCCCAACAACCCTAACCTTCAGCATTATTTACCGAGAAAAGTAATCTGTGAGTTCACATTACCTGCTTGAATTTCTCCATGAGCACATCTTTAGATGCGTACCTAAGTTAGGACTCAGAAAATAGCTTCCAGTAAGTATTTATTTACATGAGTTAATACTCATCTGTTTAGAACATATGTTTTAGAGTTTGACTATTAAAACCTGCTGCTTGTCCAGAATTAAATATTGCTGTGCTGTTTTCCAAATCAGTGTAATTTCAGAGCAAGAAAGAAAGATGTCTGCATTCCTTGATATTCCTATTCCTGATAAAAGAGGAAAGAGACACAACAAGTTTTTGCCTGTGAGCTTTTGAAATATCAGAAATATTTTGGGGAGAAAGATTAGTTGGCAAAGTGCGTGTTGTTGGACCACTGTTCAGAAACAGAAGCTTTCAGTGGGTATGAATGTTGTGTTATCTTCTGTTTATCTGATCCTACATTCATTTTATGACTTTAAAAAGATAGACTGACTTCACATGGAGCAATGAGCAACTTTGATAACTTTTCCAGAAGTCCTTATTATGACGGTGATCACATATTACGTTCGTAGACACTCAGGTTTTTGAGTGTAGTGTATGGAGAAGTGGTTATGTATGGTATCTTCATGCTTCATGCTTGAGTCCCTTCCAACCAAAGCCATTCTATGATTCAGAATGCACTGAAGAGAGGAAGTCTGCTCTGGGTTGCTCAGGAGGCATCACTGGCTGTGTTCTGCACTTATAGTTCCAAATCAGGCTGGCTTTTTTTCTGAATTAACAGTTCAGCTTTTTAAATGCACCACTACTTTATGCCTTAAATTATGAGCCCATGCAATGTACGTATGTGGAAAAGCGTAAGTTATAATGTTAATGCTCACAAATTTGAGAGTTTCCAGTAACAGCTGTTATCCTGTTTATTTTGGTTTCCCTTCTATAAAAGAGGGTGAAAAAATGTTTTTGTCCTTGTCAATACACACACATGCTAAGTGCTTAGATGTGACATCATTTGCAGCTTTTAAGGATAAGCAGGTACTTAAGTGCTAATAACATCTCTAGGTTTGTTTCCTCCTTTAGCAAGCGCGGTGATTTGAAGGAATAGAAAATGGCTCACAAGTCTCGACTTGCTGCTGCCAAATGCAAAGGTTTATAATTGAAGTTTTGGCATTAGTTGCATGCCCCTTTCATAAGTAGTTGCGTTTTACCTTGCAGGATTAAAAAAACTGGGAGTGAAGCACAATCAGGTGTAAATGATGTTACATAAAATCTGACTGCCAAATCTGTGCTGCTGAGAAATAAAGTATTTTCACTGAAGCTAACAATTTGATTTTACCAGTGTTCTGACTTTTCCTTGCTCTCCGTGGATTAAATTGGCAGTGAGCATTCCAATGACCCAGTCTGATGAAAAGATTTATCTTGTCAGATACGTTGCATTTGTAGAACCTAATGTGTTCCATGCTTTGATATTCTTCAGTGTGATCTTTTTAAATTTGTGCCAGGAATCAAAATTTAATCTTGGAATTAATTAAAATCTGGAACACTGAACAGCTACATTTGCTGACCGTAGAAGATAATGAAAGGATAACTAGTAAACAAATACATTGGGCTTGAAATGTCCTGGGCGTTAATTCAGTTATCTAAAACCCTTAGACACAATGATATTGAAGTGTCTATTGGTAAAACTTGCACATTTGCTCTTCTGATGTCAGTTTCTAAAAGCTAAAAGATTGGCTTCTAAATGTCAGAGAAGCAGGATAGTTTCTGAAAGGTAAATTGATGCATTTGGGGGCAGTGCCACGCTGCTTCTCTCCCCTTTCCTCCCTTCTTCATATTTAGGAGCAAATCCTCTGTTGTATGGTTTTACAGAGTGATGCACAATCAGAAGGGATGCTGGCAGCAGGATGATATTAGTGGGATAAAAAATCAGGTGAGAAGAACACTGATGTTTCATCTTCAGTATGTGCAGCTTATAAGCTTAACATTCTGGAGTCTAAGTAAGAGAAAGGTATATATATCTATGAGGAAGAGCTATTTCTGGGAATGTAGTAACTCTTATTAGATTAAAAAAAGGAAATATTAACCATAATGTCAGTAGGTGGATAGAAAAAAAGACGCTTAGCCGCTAAAAATCACAACATTTGTCTTCCTAAAAGCAGGGTCTTGCAGGTTGGGATCTTTGGCTGGAGGCTTTCCAGCGCAGAATGACTAAGTAAGAAAAGACAACTCCCAAAGCTGCTGGGTGGAGTTCCTAGGCTGGTACCAGCTAATTCCCAGAAAGGAAAACAATCACTCCTTAATGGGAATTCTTTAAACCAAAGATTATTCACTTATCAATACCCTAAAAATATCTTAAATAGTTTTCCAGATTCTCAAGTACAGCAGTGGTTCTAATCAGGATACGCGTGTTCTGCTTGAACAGAGATGGCAGACATGCAATAGAATGCTTCTAAATATTTCTTTAGCATATAAGAGCAGAAGGGGAGATGAGAATTGAAAGAAAGAGATGAATCAAGGTGCAGTGCAGCACTGTTTCTTGTCCTGTACAGAAAGACTGGGGAAGATCAAAGTTCTAGATCTTTCCCATAAAAATACATTTTAGGGGGAAACTATAAATTTCTAATATTTACCTCCTTGTATTGCTGGGCTGTATGAACTTGATTTTTTTTTTTCAAATCAGTACAAATAATGTGATTTTTCTGAATAGCTCTGTAGGGTGTTATGTATTCTGCTGAAGTTATGGGTAGGTGCCAGATTTTTATATACAACGTGACGCAGTAAGTCGGTGTGAAGGTGCAACAGCAGTATGTATTGCTTTAATATTGATAAAATGCTTTGCAGACAAACACTTCCTAGTTAGAATGGATTGGCAGGGATCTGCATCCTTGTCATCAGTAAATCTTCGTGCTTTCAAGCATTCAGCTGCGCTTTTCTGTTGTATTTCTCGCACATGAGCTAATTAGAAGGTAGTTTGTGCTAAGTTAATGAGAACACTAAAAGTCAGAGATTGTTTTCTACACAAAATCAAAGGAAATTTCCAGAGGTTGGTCTTTTATATTGTTCTGAAGATGATGTTTGCTTGTTTGGTTTTTGTTTTGGGAAATTAGTCTTCAAGGCACCCAGTTAGAATCATAGAATCGTTAAGGTTCGAAAAAACCTCTAAGATCATTCAGTCCATCTGTCCAGCTACCACCAACACTGACCACTGACCGCGTCCCTCAGTGCCACAGCTCCATGTTTCTGGAACAGCTCCAGAGGCAGGGATGCCCCCACCTCCCTGTGCAGCTGTGCCACTGCATCACCTCTCTTTGAAAGAAGAAATTGTTCTGATATTCAGCCTGAGCCTCTCCTGGTGCACCTTGAGGCCATCACCTCTCATCCTATCCCTGCTACCTGGGAGCAGAGGCCAATCCCCACTCATCGTTGTAGAGAACAATGAGGTCTCCCCTGAGCCTCCTCTTCTCCAGACTGGAACATCCCAGTTCCCTCAGCCGCCTCCCATAAAACTTGTATTGTTTTATTTGTTGACTGCAAGAAGTTCGTTAATTTCACTGGTACATTGTCTTCTTTCACTTTTAAAACCATAAATTGTGTACTCAATTTATCAGCAACTGGAATAGGGTAAGGTAACTTATTGTCACAATATTTACAAAAATCTTGGGTGTATAAACAGTTTCCTTAACCTGGAACAGGTTGGAGTGTGTTATGTCATTGATCGAGTGGTGGTGTTGAATGTGGTTGGACTAGATGATCTTAGAGGTCTTTTCCCACCTTAATGATTCTATGATTCTATACAACAGTGACATATTTGAATCTGCTGCTCCTCCCACCCACACCTTTGTGCCCTTCTCCTTTCACCTCTCTCCACCTCTTCCCGCAGCCCGTATCTTTGGGTATCAAGACTACAGCTGATCAGATTAACAACCTCAGGGGTCTCTTATGGCTTTATCTGCTCATTCTCATCAGAGATTTAACTGCTCTGAGTGCTTTGGTTTGTTGGTTTTTTTTACTTTTTTGGCAAAACAGATAGTGGTGTTTTCTTTCCATAGAGACTATTAAAGTTTTAGTGTTGTTTTTGTCAGGTTGGTAGTCTGAGTAATTCTGGTGGCTTATTTGTACAAGAGGTTAGTTTATATACTCCAGTGCTGAGGCTTGTACTTACTCTCATTGATTCTCTTAACTCCACGTAAAATAGCAAAGTAGAAATGCAGAGCAAGGAATAATTGGAAAAACAAACCTCTGGGGAGGTTTAAGCAGGTCCCACTGCAGTGCTGCTGAAGGAGGTGGTCTCATCCTGCATGGGCACATATTCATATCACAGGGCTTGTGGATAGTTTTTACATCATAGAATCATTAAGGTTGGAAAAGACCTCTAAGATCCTCCAGTCCAACTGTCAACCCATTACCACCATGCCCACTAACCACGTCCCTCAGTACCTGCACTTGAAAGCAAATCATTTATTTAAAGATGGGCAAACTACTCAGTAATCCTTATGGGGGGTTATGTGCAGACTCCTGCAACACGTATCTCAAGGCTTGGATCTTGCAGATTAAAATTCCCAATCCAAATTTAACTATGTAAGTGGCATTCTTGTGCTAAAATAATTTTTAGGCTTACAGCACGGGCATAGTCACTGTCCTCCCCTTCATCTGAGGAGACTGATTCCTCGTGGTTGCGTTGAAAAAAAAATTAGACAACATTGCAGCTTCTCCTTTCCCCTAATTTGACCCCAACTACAGAAAGTTGCCTGAAGTTCTTGCTTTTCTCATTGACTGAAGCAAGCAGGTCCAAACAGGACTCCTAAATTTCACCAACTGCCTTAATCAGGGTTAGCTCCGTTTTATCATGTGTAAGCCTGTTATTGGCCTCAAAGCTGGAAGTGCAGTGTTCCCCAAGTACAGGTATTTGGGAATGTTTCTCAAAAGAACTGTCTTGCAGTGCCAGCTGATCAAACCAAGCTTCTCACGGGAAGATGGGGTGATGAAGTTTTAATGGGGATGCCCGCTCCAGGAGGCCACCTGCAAAGAGCTCTGGTTATGTGGACACTGGGCCGGCACGAGGAGAGGGCCGATTGTTCCCTTGTTTCTATTTTTCCTTTTTCATAGCAGAAAGTTCTGTGGGAAGGGAGGGCTGCCACACATCCCTGCCTGAAGGCAGTGCCATGGGGCCGGCAGGGGACACAGAGTGGCCGCTCACAGCCTCCCTTCCTGCAGGCCTCAATGGCCGCCATGATGCGACGTGCTCTGGGCCTGCACACGGGGCAAGGTGTGGGGAGCCGGGACCCTGCACGCACTGCCTGCAGTCAAAGAGCAGCAACAAAGATGAAGACATTCCAGAGCAATTAACTTGTTGTGCAATATTTAAATTATTTTTAATCATAGTTTTACCTCAAATTATAATTTAAGATATATCGTGTAATCACTAGTAATACAAAATGAAAAGGGAAAGGGCATGTTCTTTCTTCTGAACGCTCTCCATATAATAATCAGCTAATAATGCTGTCTGCTTTAATTCAGAAGTTCCACTTGCTCAGTTCCTAAGTTGGCAGGCTGCTTTTTAATTCTTTCTTCTAATTTGTTGTAACATGTATGAAATACATGTGTTCATTTGAGTAAATACAGTAAAGTTAATCAAAGGAAATGATTACAGAAGGAACCCAAGAGGGCAGCTAGTTATCGCTCAGAAAAGAGTTATGTAGTTCTGCCAAATTAATTAAACTTCACTAGTTAAAGGCAAAGGTTATGATAAGAATCTTGTTGAGTGTTGGATGCAGGTGGCTTGTTTTAATGGATGAAACGATGACCCTTTGGTTGATCAGAATCTTTCTTTTCATTTCCATGCCCCAGCCCCACAGGTTATTTATTCGTGACATCCCATTGCACTGTAACTCTGAATTTCCAGGTGGGTTTCCCTGAATGGGATGAGCAGCAGAGCTCTGCCTCCCTCACCCAGTGCCCCAAGGTTGCTTCAGTGGAGGGCTGAGTGCTCGGTGTCCCTGCGTCACTGCTGAGTGTCCCCACTCTGCGAGGAGAGCTGTAATTAACTCGCAGGCGCTCGTCAGAGGATTCGGCAAAGCGCCAGGAAATCAACCCCAATTACTATATTCACGTTGTCAGTAATGCCCACTTCATGGTTTCTGCTAATTTGAAATGGCAAGTCCCAACTTCCCATAGCAAAATTGCCATTTTTACACTGTTCTTCTATTTTCTGTTCCTTGTTCAGTTATTTTGACTCCATTAAATTACTGCTGTAAAGAGAATTACAAGCCATCTCACAAAATTCTCATCAGGTAATTGCAGTGATACAATATAAGTATAGTAGATGCAGAATTATACAGCATGTGTTTAATACCATTTAACGCAGATCTAAAAAAAGAAAAAGGAAAAAAAAAAAAGTACATTATCTGCAATTATTTGCATTTACCAAAGACTGCGCTAGGGCTGCTCCAGAAGTAATGCCTCCTATTTTATGATGTTGGCCCACAACACCGGAGGGAGATGTTAGTATAGAGGCAGTAGAGCTTGAACCTTCCCCCCAGCACTCTGTTCCACTTTATTGCCATGCATGGGACAGCAGCAGAGCAGCAGTCTGACAGAACGGTGTCTGATGTGGGAGAGCGTATGGAGCAAAGGTGTGTCACTGAACTCCTCCATGCAGAAAAAATGGCACCCATTGGCATTCATCGATGCCTGCTGAACATTTATGGAGACCTAACAGTGGGTGTGAGCACAGTGAGGCGGTGGGTGCTGCGTTTCAGCAGCGGAAACAGTGACATGAAAGACAAGCCATGTTCTGGGCAGCCATGCAGATCTTTATGAGTGCGGCATGCAGGGTCTCCTTCATCACTGGCAAAAATGCACAGCTAATGGTGGTGACCATGCTGAAAAACAGTGTTTTGTAGCTGGGAATTTGCTCTATCAAACAGTTATCATGCTCTTTGTATCCATTGTCGTTTCCATGGAAATAAATAGGAGGCATTACTTTCAGAGAGACCTACACATTTAGGATTGATCAAAGCTGTGTCAGCACTTAGAAAAATGTTCTTGTAGGGGAAGATGGAGCAGTAATGCAATTGCAAATGCATTCAGAAACTTGACTTTTTCATCACTTTACATAAGGTTTTATATCCCTTCACTCTACTGTTGATAGCAAGTTTCATATTCAAGTAGGTCTCTGTTTTTGGCTTCTCTCAAGCGGCTTTTCTCAGACATTCCACATCAGAATCAAATGCTGCAGGAAGGTGGGGCCACACATTTTTATTTTATTATTCTGCGAGGCAGAATAATGCTGTGAAACTATTTTTCTGATTTCAGTGTCTGTAATGCAGGTGACCTGTGGTGTATCGCTAAATCAGGAGGCAGGAGCCGGTCATTGGTGGATGTGCTCTGAAACGCCTGGACTGGATGCTGGCTCCACAGAGAAGTTATTTCTATGGTCTGGGCTTCTAAGATCATGCCTGGCTGATCTGATGCAGCTTTTATCCTTCAATATTCAACAAATGTGATTATCGCTTTGTAGACTTATTTCGCTTCCATAATGAGTTCCTGATAGTGTCACCTAGTAATAATCTGATATGGAGAACGGAATTAATATGTTCCCTTGTATTTCTCTTGCGTTAGCTTAAGGGCTAGATCATTGGGTAAGAAGTATTTTAATTTAATGGCTTCACATTCCCTGGTAGATAGTGGTTTTGACAAGAAGATTGGTTTTGTTGGTAGTTCACTGAAACACATTCACTGCTGTTTTTTCTAATTGTGGCTTTACCTTGAATTCCTGGGTAACTTCCTTAGGAGCAGTGCTTTGGTTTCACTTTGAGAGCAAAAATCAATTCTACTTTCAGAATATAACTTCCATTAACTATCTTTAATGGAACTGCCGTAACTCCTGTAACTTCCATGGTTTGACTAGAGTTGAATAGAAGGGGCATGAAATGCCAAATCCTCACGCTGCAAAACTTATCAACGTGAAATCTTACCGCTTTTCTCGATTGGCACAGCAGCAATACCTTGGAAGGAAATAACGAAATACACGCATTTTAAAAGGAATAGCAAACCAGACACTGCGTTCCCACCTCCTGATGGTTGCGTTTGTCTCGTTCCCGTTAATTAGCATGGCAGCCAGGACGTTCTTCTGCTATGTGGCAGACTGCACTTGGTGCTCTGCCTTGTTTGACCCGAAGCAACTTCTTGTTGTGCGGCACTGCTTCCTCTCAAGCAGACTTAGAGCGGTGCTGTTAAAGGGCTGATTTTAGTAAGATTACAATCTTCAACCCCTGTGCTGTAGCTTCAGTAAATCTAACTTGTTAGCCCAAACTGGCCCTTGGCCACTGCTGCATGTATTGGCATTTGCCTCGATAGCAAAGCACTTTTTTGAGTACATCATTAAAAATATTGTAGGGATTATCAGGTGAGTTTCCTCTGCAGCCTTATCCTTAGGTTTTGGCACTGCATTTTGCCTGTAAGGGAGATTCTAGATAGAAATAATGCGTATTTCCACGCTCTCCTGTCCTTTTTAACACAGCAGATAATTGTCTTTTGTCCAACAGTCATTCTCTTTTGCTATCACCATCATCTACCATATCTTCATAATTCTGTCCTTGTTGACTAAGTTGATCTTTTTGCCATTAACTCTCCTGTGCCCGGCTGCACAGCATGATGCGTGGGCCGTGGGGGGAGCTCCAGGTTGTTTGCACTGAAGCAAGTTCAGGTAGTCGGGGTTTGGGTAGCAAGTAGTGCAGCTGTCTCCATCTAGGAGCAGAAAACATTTTACTGTCCCCAACAAATCTTATTTTACACTTTTTTTCAGAAAGGAAAGATTTCATGGCGCTCGTATGGAAGGTGTCCTTGTTTATGGCAAAGTGGCCGTAGTGTGAGCACCATGGGAATGAAGCGTTGTTGCTCTTTCCTCTGAAACTAATTGTAACAAGGGTGGAGTCGCTTGCAGTTAATTTTTTTTAGACGTGCTGTACCTTTTATTTTTTCCTTTCCCCGTTCTTGGTTTTTGGGAGGATTCAGGTATTGCTATTTAATTAATAGGGAAAGCATTCTGCTTTTTAATCTTGCATCATATGTAAGATCCACGTTCTGACATGGTGAAGCTTGTGGACCCTTTTAAGTATAGCTTCATTATTTATAAGGCATTAATCAGATTAATTTCGTAATAGTTTCCTGCTAATCCTGCCATTGTTCCTTAACTCAGAACCAACGAAAGCATGATTTTAATACCCTTTTAGTTGCTGCAACATCCTTTTATTATCAGTTACATTTTTATTAGAGTACTTTCAAACAGTTGTTTAAAATCTGAAAATGATCGTGCGGCACCTTAAAATTATAGCACTAACTATTTTACTGCTGATAAGAGGACAATTTATCAAGCAAATCCCCTTTATTAAACTCGTGTTTCTGTGTCAGTTGAACTTCGTAGGAGTTTTCCTGCTTTCTGCAGAATCCCAGCCCTTGTGCCAGCCACATTTGTTCCAGCAGACAGAGGCTTGCAATAACCCAGAAAGTTAACCAGAATAACCCTCCAAGTAAGCCTGAGTGCCTGCATAGGCAAACCCCATTGATTTCAGTCTGTCTTAACCGCCGTTCATCTCATCTCCAATAGCGTTTTAAATACTCCAATATAAATGTATATATAATTACAAAAAGGCTATTATAATCAAAATCAAAAGGTCATCAGCCAGATTCCCGAATGGGTGTACCGAAGAAGCAGGTCGTTTTCAGCGATGATGAAAATTTATTGTTTCTGTACCAAAAAGGATGATTGGGAAGAGCAGCCTTTTGCTCAATAGCTTATCATGATAGGGTCATTGAGATGTCAATTACGTATTTTATATTTATAGAGCACTTCTGCTCAAGAAAGATTCCTGAGTGTCTCCCAGACACTACCACATGCGTATGAGAAAATTAATAATCTTTTTCATCTTGAAATTGGAATGGTTCAGAAACAGGAGGTGTGTTCCTCCATGAAATGAATCCTATTTTCACAAGAGCTGACTGGGGTTGTACGAGCTGCCTGTAGTTGTGTGAGGGGTTTTTCTGGACTCCGTACTTGGAAGTAGTTTTCTTCCCGAATATGGGCTTCTCTGAGGCAGTCGCCGTGGTTCTGATTTGACTTATTCTTGTAACTGATTAATGAGAGAATGAAAGTTTAAAAAGCACTCACAACTCATTTCATTAATAGCCTCTCTCTTTTTAGAAATCGTCTACATTCCACTTTTGAACCGCCACACGAAATATCATTTTACAATCCCATCATGTGTCGTTCCTAAATTAGAGTCGATTTAATTGCTTTGAAGGAGCTCCACAGAAAGCATGCAGTTCAAAGGAAGCATTTTTTTCCAGATTTTTGGGATAGACTCATTATATTAGCAGCAGTTACTGATCTATTAGTTTATTTTTTGTGTGTGTGAAAGACTTGAAATAGAATCGTAGTGTCGTTAAGGCTGGAAAAGGCCTCTAAGATCATCCAGTCCAACCATCCACCTACCACCAACACTGCCCACTGCCCACGTCCCTCAGTGCCACATCTCCATGGTTCTTGAACACCTCCAGGGACAGTGACCCCTCCTTCCCCCCAAACTGGGGAGCTGTGCCACTGCATCACTGCTCTTTGGGAGAAGAAATTGTTCCTGATATCCAACCTGAACCTCTCCTGGTGCAACTTGAGGCCATCACCTCTCGTCCTATAAAAGCAGTGCTGATCTTTTGTAGTCAGGCAAAGTTTTCAATGCTGGCTGTGAACAGTGCTTGAATAGATGATGCTAGGGCTGGGCAAGTTCTACATCTAGCTCATCTGTTAAGAGGTGTGGGACTTCTAGTGGGAAGGGAGGGTTCTTTACTCTCTAAAGTCTTTTTGACTGCTACAGGTGAATGAGTGTTCAGTGTCCACCCTTAGGAACAAATTTACTATCCGAGAGTTTTTGCATGTCGCATTTTATATGGTCCAGAACAGCTCGAGATGCTATTTGTGGCTGAACATCTGTTGTGGTCCTATTAACGTATGGTTGTGTTACACTGGCAAGTAAATCATTTCTGTACACATTCTGGAAATGCTGTGTATATTAATATTTTGTGATTTTTTTGTTTGTTTTTCTTGAGGATCGATGCTAGCACATTAGTGACAACTTCAAACCCATGTCTGCTGAGTTTGTTAGTATGCATTCTTCCTCAGTTAATAGAATCACAGAATCGTTGAGGTTGGAAGGACCACTAAGATCATCCAGTCCAACCATCAGCCCATGGCTGTGACCGCTCTAGACCATATCCCTCGTGTAATGCTGACCCTTTTCTGGAACACCTCCAGAGATGGTGACTGCACCACGTCCCTGGGCAGCCTGTGCCACTGCATCACCGCTCTTTCTGAGAAGAAATGCTAATTCTCAACCTGCATTTCCCCTGCTGCCACTTAAGGCCATCACCTCTCATCCTGTCGCTATTACCTGGGAGCAGAGGCCATAAAGGTGAACTATGTATAGCTACCATTTTAAGGTCATAGAGGTGTTGCTGATATCTTGGCATTGAAAAGCATCTTGAATCTTTTTATTGCGAGGAAAAAGCAGGTAAATTATCCTTACTATCCACGACAGTGCTGTCAGCACCACTGGAGGTGCTGTGGAGGCTCCTAGGAATGCAGAAAAACCAGTTAGGAAGATGTCTTTGGAGAGAGGAGGGAAGCGGGTAGTTCTGGGAGACCGTAATTAGGGCAGATTTTATAAATATTTTTGTGTTCCTAAAAATGCCATCATGTATTATCTCAGTTAGTCATGACAATAACCAGCAGCAAGGGAGAGAGGAAGTCGAAGTAGAGGGAATTAATACACAGACCAGCAATGTGGCCATTGCTCTTTCTAAGAGGAGATGCTGTATGATGGGCAGCTGAACTGGAGCAGTCATAAATATCCCAACCTCATGTTTCTTTTTCCTGCAAGTGGGAAAACGCACCTTCAGATAGGCAGCCTCCAAAAAGCAGTGTCCTCAGATTTTCATGTTAAATCATGCTCAGAATTTTATAGTTTGGAGCAAGTGCTGTGCCAGAATCCTGACTGCTTGGTTGTGAAAGCAGCTTTTCAAAGTAAGGAAGGAGCACGGTCCCAGATTCATTATGAGGCTGTTGCAAGGAACTGCATTGTTTTTATGGCTTCGCGTTCTTTGGCTCAAAATGTAGAAATCAAACATGAGATTCTGCTTCTTATTATACAGGTGCATGAGTCAGCTTCTTGTTTAGGTTTTTAAAGCCTTTCCAATTGTGCAATAAAGTCATGTTGAAATGCATTTTAGCACTAAGTGTGTTGTTTCTCTAAAAGCTTCGCTGTAGCTGTCTCTAGAATTATTCCATTTTCCATCCAGATGATGACAGTCATCCACAGTAGGAGCTCCTAGCTCGGCACCCAGGTTTACCAGAGCTCTGCTGAAGGTAAATGCAGCTTAAGGTCAGATTGGGCTAATGAAAACAGAAGTGACCAAGGGAGACCTGTGTGCAAATATTGTTGTTCCTAATGCAGGTCCCAGGAGGTAGGAATGCTTACTGGGAAGCTTTAAGGTTAGAAGCGAATTAAAATGAGATTCTTGCTGTTAGGCTGTGCACAAAGCCTACGAGGAAATGCACTACTCATGCATAGTGGAAAACTGTGTTTTGTGTGGTATAGGAGACTGGACTTCTGTTTCTCAAGTCTTTTAAAGACATTCCTTGTCTTGTTTTAAATAAAAACTACTGACTTGTCTATAAATTATGCAGTTAGTTTTGATTTTCTTCTGTTTGACTGAAGCAATTGTTTCACCTCTAACTCAGGTTCATTAAATGTAGAAAGGCAAAGCGTCCGAGAAGGGTGAAGTTTCCCATTCCTTGATGATCTTGCTTACTGACGGAAGTGCATCTTCCCTGTCTGTGACTGCAGGTTCAAGTTCAAATTATCCAGTGCTTAGCTGAGAGCAGATAGATAGAACCAGGGAACCACTGAGCTTGGAAAAGACCTCTCAGATCCCCAGGTCCAACCCCAATGCACCCCACCGTGCCCAATGACCACGTCCCTCAGTGCCGCATCCCCACGGCTCTGGAACACCTCCAGGGATGGGACCCCCCCACTCGCTGGGAAATAGATTGAGACCGTTTTTCTTGCCAAATTCAAGAACATTTCAGCTTTCAAAACAAGTTCGGTTTTCTTCCAATTAAAGATAGAAGTCTTCCTATTTGAGGAAAACATGGGAAGCTGCAACCCTGTTATCATGGTGCTGAATGTTAGGACATCTGCCTTCCTCCAGGCAGTGCAGTGCACTTTAAAAAGGAGTGTTTGGGAGAGAACAAATGAGCTTCATATTGCACTTGAGGAATTAACTTTCATTTTAGTGGTGGAAGTTGGAAACACCAGTGCAGAGAGTCAGGTAGAGAAAATGGGACATGGCTTCATACTTGTAGAAACTTAAGCATTGCAGTTGCTGTGGAAAGATGAAGGTTGGGTGTATACTTCTGTTGCACTTTTCTGCAAAGCATATTAGCAAGCTGCATTGAAAAAAATCATCTTTACAATTCTGAGGCTGCTTAGTTTTATTGTTTACAGAGGACCATCCGCAGCAGGATGCTAAATGTCTACAGAACGCATGGCCTTGGTGTGGAGCAGAGAGGAAACCAGCACTTTGGAGTGACCACATGTTCGTCAGGGAGACTTCCCTATGCTCTGTATTGTAGAGAAGCCAGGCTGGGGAGGCTGGGCTGCAGAGGAGCATCACCTTCCTGCAGACCTCAGTGCTTCCACTGCTTTGCACTTCCTCACATTGAGCTCTATTGGATTGGAAGTGCAGCACCCACAGCCAGCGAGGCCGCAGCTGGAGCACTGTGTCCAGCAGCACTGGGGCAGAGGAATTATCTCACATCTCATTGCCCATACGTGTGGGTTTGCTGTTCACAAGTGTGATACCTTCCTCCTTTGAAACAGCAGGGCACTGCCGGGCCCTCGGCAGCATGAGGTCTGCTGTGATCCCAAGGTGTTCCTCACCCGGTTGCTCCTACAGAAAACACAATTCTTTTTAGTCTTGGGGTTCCGTCTTTTTTCTTTCCTGGTTGTTTTGTTGGTTTTTTTGCTTTTTTTTTCAGTATGAAAGTGTAAAGTGCTTTGTATTGCTCAGTGACGTGTTTTCTTCCAGGCGCTTACAAGCAGGTCATTGTTTGTTCTGTAGGTTTTTTTGGGTTGCTGGTAAGGGTGTCCAGCATCCATCTCCTTCTTTTTTTATGCCTCTTTAAAACTGGGCTGTACGCTTTGCTTTCTGGGTTCTTTTTAAGGTAACAGATAATGTCTTGGATCATCTCTCAGGTATTTTAGCATCCAGAGCAACGACGTTTAGGAAGCCAGGCCAGTTAGAAAATACCTAAGTGCTGTAATTGACATCTCTGTAATGTGTTCTGCATAGAGTTTGTAAGCCTCTTTCTCCCAGTGTTAGCCTCTGCTGGCAGGTCTGTCCCTACAGGGCAGCTCCTGGTTTGGGGCCTCCCTTGTGCTCTGCTGGGTGTCCTTTCCCCACTCTGTGGTAAGCCAGCAGCCTCCTTGGTTGTCATTCCACTCTTCCTTTATTTATAAGAGGTATTTCTTGCTTTTTATTGGATCTCTTGCTGGTTTTCTCATATTCTGTATTGGAACACTTCTAATTTCATTTCCAAATGTTTACGCTGTACTTTCAGGCCTGTCTTTGGCAGTCTCACCCAAATCCTTTCATCCCTCGGGCTTTCTGCTTCCATCTGCGGTCAGTGAGGAGCTCACGATGGAGCTATGGAGCAGGAGAGCCTTTGGTGCCAGGGCCTCATTTAAGATGCTGCCAAGGTCTTTTTAACTTCTTTTCCCCCTAGGTTTATGTCCATCATTACTTTCACCAATTGCACTGGTCTCTTGTCCTTAATTGTGCTGTGTCCCACAAACCCCTCCCTGCACGTTCTCCATTTGGAGTTGAGAGTAGATTCCCATTATAAAATCTACTCTATAGTGTTCTGCATTGGTCGTGACCGGAGACGTTGTGCAGTTTGTCACATACAGGTATCTGAATCTCGGATCAGATGTTGATAATTGAGACAACCCTTCTGTTTTTTAGCCCTGTGCTCCCTGCCTCCATCTCATTGTGCATTTTGCACCATGCTTGCTCCTCTTTGAGCAGAATCCCAGGGCGCTCTCTGTTCAGCATTGTGCTCGAGCACATGCTCCGAAACCTGAAGGCAGCAGTAACAAGGTGTGACAGAAGTTGATTGCCCTGATTTTTACTCCTTAAAAATGTGCAGAGTCAAGTCTGTGGTGGCTCTACTGACACTGTGATTGAATTTACTGCATCTGGTGATGTAAACACGCAGTGACGGTACGTGCTGGAGACCCAGTTGGGAGCTGCATGTATATGCATTTATTCAGAAGCTCACTGATGCTAATGGATGAAGACAAGGGGTGGGAGGGCAGAATTGATAACTTTCTGGGGGATGCAAGCAATAGATACTGCAAGGAAATTAAGAGCCTTATTAAACTTGGTTAACTAGATGTCCTGACAAGTGCTGAAATAGCGTTCGTTACGTGATGCGTGCAGTACAGGTGCAGTTAGGAGGCGTCATAAGAAACGTGACAGAGGATTTCAGATTGGATTTCTGGGAGAAAACCCCAGCTCTCAGGCAGTGCCTGGCTCTCGTTCCTCCCTGTGATAGTACCACAGTTATTTCCAGGACTATCATACTGTGTTTTAACCCTGTGGCTGATGCATGTGGTTAATACTGGTTAATGAAGCCGAGCATCGTTGTTACTTTCTGCTGACAGCCCAATTTCTGAACGTTTGGGGATCTTTTGACTTCACAGTCCTGGTTCCATCTTCATAAAGGAGCTTTAGGGGATGGAGAAGATGCTTTCATGTTTAACCGGTGGCAGCTGTATTTTAATCTTGCTGTTTTTTTCTTAATGTTGGCGAGATGGTTTTTATTCTACATGGAACTGCAAGAAATTGTGCAGCGAAGAGATGAGCAGCTCCTGTAGAGTCCGTGGATTCACTGATAACACTTTTAATTGTCCATTACTACTCCTTAAGAGCAGCTCTCCTGCTCTTAGACCTGCCAGCGTGCGGTCCTTAAGAACACCATTCTGGGTGGAAGGAAACAACGGATGCAATCAAAACAATGATTACCGTCACCGTCATTGAAATGCAGAAGGAGAAACTAATGTGCGCTCCAAAGGGATGTAAAAAATGTACCACTCATCCCTGGTTTGGAGGTTACGTTTCTGATGTCCATGGGGAAAAAGTTAATTTCTTACCTTTCACTTTCAAGTGAATATTTTTGTATTCATTTCTCACTCTGCATTTAAATGAACGTGAGAGTAATCATTGTTTTGATTACGGTTGTGCTTCCTTTCCCCTGTAATGGTGTTCTTGAGTACCCCATGCTGGCAGCGCTGAGAGCAGGGGAGCTGCTCCTAAGGGGGAATAATGGACAATTATGTGAACATTAGCAGAGGATCTGTGGACTTCTTAGGCCTCCTCATCTCTTGGAGAACACTTGTGCTGCTCTTCCTCTGGGACGCGGGGCGGCTCCTCCGTGGATTTATCTGCTCACACCCAGTCGAGCTGTGCAGCTCTCACTCAAGCACAGGGAGGGCTGCCTTCATTTGCCAGACAAACGGACGACGAGCGGATCGCCGCATTGCATCCCGCTCAACGGGACGTTGGTGTGTTTGTGTGTCACTGCTGAAAGCCAAACTGCAGCCGTGCCCCATAACTCCAGTGCAGGCCGTGCTGTGCTAGTGATGGGTGACGACGTGCTGTGAGCAGAACCCGTGCCCCGTCGCTGCCGTTCTTCCTTTGCCCTGCTCTCCATCCACTCGCTCCTTTAATATTATTACTGCTGTCATTACTATTATTTTTGTGGCAGACATGGTATCAGTGAGCAGGAGATTAAAAGAGTGATTCCATTTGGCAACAGGCGTGCAGCGTCAGTGCCGGGATCCTCCCTGTCCTTTGGTGATGTTAGTGATGCTGGGAGGTGGCCGGGGGCAGTGGGGCGCTGGGATCCTGCGTGCAAATAGAGTGGGGGGTTCTTTCATCACTGTCGTTCCTTAAAGCCTTGAACTACACAGCAGCAGCAGCACCGCCTGAAACATACGTATAGAATATTTTTGCGAATGCTTTTAGTCCTGATTTTTACTTTAAAGCCAAAAGATAGTGGAAATATAATGTGTTTTATTTAGAATTATGGTGCTAGTTGGGGTGGCTGTCAGTACAAAGGCTAATGCTATTTATTAAGGTCCTGGTTTTATTTAATAGCCAGATGAATGGAACAGTTAATAAAAGAAATATTGCTTTATTCCCTGACATTTATGTCCTTGGTTTCCAATAAAGAATTGAAATTATGAATAGTTGATGGTTTAAATTGATGTTTTATGTTGAACGCTAGCTATAATTTCCCCTCTGAGAATTGTAATACCGAGAAACAGATGGTTTTTCACAGTAACAAATTGCCATGTGTACGCTGTACATAGTGCTGGCTTTCAGATGCCTTCACCTCCGGCATCGCAGCGCTCGGCGCTCCCTGCTCCACGCGAGGCAGCGTCGGTGCCCGAGGAGAAACCCAAGTCCTGTCGGTTGGGTTGGAACAAGCAGGCCTGCAGTTACACGGGCAGCTCACGGCCCAGCGGTGGCTTGCTGCTCCGTTGGGTTACGGTGTGCTTTGCCTCCAGCTCGCAGAGCATGAATGAGGCACCAGCTTGGGCTGCCCATGGCCCCCTCCCACCTGCCCCATACCCCCGGGATGGGCACCCCCAGCTCTGTGCGGCCCGTGAAGGCCAGGCCGCTCCGTCTGAGGTAACAGCTCTGAATGCTCGTTTGTGCGTTGTCAAAGAGTTCCTCAGTAATTGTTGCAGTGGGGAGGCGGCGTGAGGTGATGAGCGGAGCGTTTGGCGATCCACGGTAAAAACGCACTTTTTATAAGCTGATTGTCTAGGGAATTGGTGAGGAATTATCACTCCTAAATGTTCCCGGCTAAAATGACCGTGCACGGTTTGGACTGAAGCTGCTTTAGGCTGCGCTTAGGGCAGGAGGACAGAGGCGAGCAGGTCGGTGCCATGTAACCCACACCGGCCATCCCAGCGCACAGCCAAGGGCACAGCATCAACGAGCACTGAAAATGCACAGCTTGCAACCCAGGGCAGCTTGTGAGTAAGGCATTCATCGCTCAGAGCGGCACAGGTCATGTCTAGAATAGAACTGGGTAGTTCAGTTGGAAGAGACACAGACAGGTGATCGAGTCCAGCTTTCTGAGCCCTTCAGTTCCAAACACCGAAGAGCTCTCGTTCTGAGAAGCGATGGAACTGCTCCCCACATCTGTGAACCCCAAACTTTTGTATTTCTTACAAGATTTGGACCTGAGCGTGGTTATTTGACACACCTTGATTTAAACCCCTGGTAAAATAGAACTTTTTCAAGCATCTGAAGTTGCTGGAATGCCATGGTATTAATCAGACTTGTTACTTACCCTAATTTTTCTGGTTGCTCTGCGAATGGCTTATATTCAGAGTAGTGAAGACATGCATCAGGAGTCCTGGCCTTCCCTGTTTTCCCCTTTTGGCTTAATGTCAGGAAATGACCCTTTGCAGTTGGTCCGGCTCCACGCTGCTGCTGACAGATAAAGCACCAGGAACCGCGGGACTCAGGGCTGGAATTGAATGTGGCCATTGACAAGGGCAGCCAAGGTCGGAAAAGATTGAGATGATTGGGAATGCTATTCTAAATCTATCAACTGGTGCTTAATAAATTACCTGGATCCAGTTCCTAGCAGTTCACATCATGGGGCTTAACCAGGAAAATTCAGCAGCAACCCTGTCTAAAGTAACTGGAGTGCAGGTTGTAATTTAAGGGTGCTACGTGGAGCTTGCTGCTACCAGCTTTTTAAAGCTTGTGTAATGAGAAAATCACAATCAGAATAATTTAGAAGTGGTTGTTCTGTCGGTAGCTTCTAGGTATGGCTTGATTAGAAAGCATAAGACCCAGCTGCCATTAATTGTCTGGTAGGAAGGATTGGGCAGGGAGGGGTTTTGTGTACGCTGCCAGCGAAGTGGGATCAGCCAGAGGTGAGCAAGAGCCCATATTGGTTCGTAGTCAGTGCTGCGGGCCAGTAATGCACTTTATTTATTGCTCTTACCATGAAGAATTCTGCCCTAATGCGGCTGGGTTGAAGTTCCAGATGAGGGGAAGATGGGACAGAAGGTTCAGGGTGGATCAGGAGGGTCCGTACCTGCAGAAAGAGCTTAAGAAATCGGGACTTGTGCGTGTCTGGTCTTCAATCACTGCATTGTTCCTTTGAAGTTTGTGTAAATCACATGAAAATGTTAATCCAGTATTTTTAGCCTGGATTTCTCCAGCCGAGCTCCTTCTTTTTATTATTATTATTATTTTCTTCTCCTTTTGGCCTGGACCTTTTGTCCAAGCAGAACAGAGCGCTCCGTGCCCTCTGCTCGCCCGCAGCCCCAGCCTGAGCAGGAAATCCCAGGCAGGACCCGGACCCACAGAACCACAGCACGGTTGGGCTGGGGGGGACCTTAAAGCCCACCCAGCTCTGTGTCAGTGTGCCCCCCCCTCAGCCTGTACAGGGCCCATCCACCTCCACTGCCAGGGACGGGGCACCACCGCTCTGGGCCGCAGTGCCGGCGTGCTGCGTTCCCATCTCCTAACTCACCTCTCTTCCTAGTGAAGGTGTGCGCAAATTATCACGAGAGCACGTTTTAATAAATGGAATAATAGCAGAATTAGTGTAGCACGCAGCAGATGATCATCTCCCACGACGGTGCGTGCGCAGCTTGTGTTAGCAGCAGATGAACCTCAAGGAGACCGCGGCCCAGGAGATGTGATTTTCCACCACGCGGCGCCTCGTGAAGGTGCTGAGCGCTGCACACTGCAGCACAGAGGCCGCAGAGGAGGAGGTTTGGCTGCAGCCTGCCTGTCCATGAGCAAGCACAGCGAGCTGCGGGCAGGTGCAGCCGTCCTCGTGCTGCGTGCATCCCATGTCGCTGCGCTCGGCCCTCTGCTCCTTCCTCTCTTACACATATTAACGAGTTTGATCGCTGCTCCATATAAATGAGGCATAATCTGAAGCTGTCAGACCTAAACTGTGCCTTGAATATACACTAAGTGAATTTATTCAAATTTCTCTTTAAAGCTAGGAATATTTATAATAAAACTTGTCAGGGCTTCAGTTAACAGTTTACACTGGAAGTATTTTTGGTTGTGAAATACAAAAACAAGTCCAAGAACGGCTCTGCGAGCTGATATTATTCTGGTTGCCTCGCATATGGAAAACTCGTGTTGTGATTTCAACAACAAATGAGAAAATTGTCAAAGTTCTATGAAAATTAATTAAGCTCAAACTTGTGCGAAAATTAATTAAGCTCGAACTCCGATGAAAATTAATTAAGCTCGAATGAAAATATGTTAAAACACCCCGCAAATTTATACTAATGCGGCTGGCAACAATTGCAATAAAAGAGCAGCAGATGCCTTTAATTCTGGTTGCGCTGCTTCTGTCTGGGGCTGAAGCTGGATATATATAGGACGAGGGGGAATGGCCTTAAACTGAAGCAGGGAGATTTGGGTTAGATGGGAGGGAGTAATGCTGTACTCAGGGCGGTGAGGCCCTGGCACTGCCCAGAGCGGTGGTGCCCCATGGCTGGAGGTGCCAGGCCGTGGATGGGCCCTGGGCAGCCTGAGCTGGGGGCAGCCCATGGCACAGGGCACGCAGCTCCACGAGCTTGAAGATCCCCTCCGACCGAAGCCGTGCTGCGATCCTGTGATAGCAAAGCGCAGGCAGCGGGCTCATTTTTTATATCCTGTGATGTTCCCGGGGAAGTATGCGGCGTGGAAATGGCTCCTGCAGCCGCGGGCTCCCATTTGCTGCCCGCCTGCTATTCGTGTCAGCAGCTCTTCCCCAGCCCACGTCCGTCTGCCCTCGTGTATCCTGTCTGAGGATCCGCGCCGGGGCAGAGGCCGACTGCGATTCGCTTTGTGCTCCCCCGATACAAATACGTAAAATCATATGTTCGAGTGGAGGAAGCGCAGAAGTAAACAGTATATAAAGATGACTTCTGAATCCCTAGCTGCAGAAGGGCTGGCTGCAGTACGGAACTGTCAGAAGGAACAATAGTGGGAGCAAATCATGTCTTTTTTTAGCTACTGGGATCATATTTTGGAACAGAATGAAGGCTATAGCTTACGAATCTCATTTCCCTCCTTGGCTGTATCAAATGCAGAAGGGGAATGAATCTCACAAATGTCTGCTGGCACGTTAAAAAAAAAAAAAGAAAGAAAAGCAAAACGCGGAGTTCTGGAAGTGGTGTACAGAGTTTGTATGCTGGGCTGAGCACACACAGCCCGGAGCATGGCTGGGTCCAATGGGAGCACCAGCAGAGTTCAGCTCCGGTTCAGCCCCCGTCTCACCCATTCAGAGCCCCGTCTTTGTCTGGTCCTGGGTCCAAGGCAGAGCAAAGCCCTCGAACATCAGCTGAACCGAATGCATGGAAGATTTCCCCAGCAGCCTTGATGCGAACAGGAAATTGATCCTCCAGCACAACCGTCCAGAGCGCCAAAAGCTCGTCGTTCAGGAAGATAATCAGGCACAAAACGCTGCAAGCTGATCAGCTGGGTTTCGCTTTAGTATTTACCGTCAGTTCGGTGTAAAATAAGCATTTAATTCGTTCTCCAAGTGTATTTGAAAGCCTTCGCGCTGGGCCTCGGAGATAATAGCGCCTGAGATTTTTGTTGTGTTATTGGAAAGTGAAACCAGATGCAGCGTCGCCGTCCAGGGCTGGCTTTGGGCAGCTGGGAGCCGTGGGAGAGAGCTTCTATCTCACTGGGAGCGCTGCACCAGGACTGGCTGGAAGGGTGTGGGTTCCACGCAGCGTTTTTAGATGTCGGAGCAGAGCTCCAACACGTGAAGCAGCAGAATGAGACCACCCTGTTCAGACACGGGAGGAGAGGAGAGATTCGTTTGTGGTTAATTTGACATCTCCCAAAGCTGTCAGTACAATACAGCTATATTAGTTTCCATATGTACTACGTGGCTGTGCTATTTAAGCCTCCTTTCTATCCTTTGGGACCTAGTTCTTATCCCAAGTGTGAAACCAAACTGCTTTTTGTATTGAGCATCACCGTGGGACCCTTTTCTGCCCCAGCAGAGCCACGCTGCTGCTGCAGCTGTTTGAACACAAGGCCGCTATTCCACGTGCAATGTAGACAGACCGCTGCTTGTGACGGCCCTGTAAGAAATACCCACTTCAGATTTACTTTTCCAGCAGCCCTATCTGCTGCCTTCCTGCTTTCGTCCCTCAGGATGACGTGTTAGGGATCGTCCCCGAGGGGTGCAGAGGGGAAAGCCCACAGCCCACTGAGATAAGCACAGCACGCACCTTTCTGTTTGTGGGTTCCTTCCAAGCACAATCACTGCCTCACCTGTTCCGTCCCGGTTCATCCAGGTCTGCGCTAAGCACGTCTGAATCTCGCTGACCACTTGTTTTAGAAGATGATAAATCCCCATTCTCCCGGAGCAAATAGATTTAATGGAGCAGATTTTTTTTCTTTGATTTATGTTGGCCATGACCAGGAAGCAGGATTCCGGCATCCAGTCGGCAGCGCTGCGCAATTACAGCGCGAGGCGGGCAGCGTCTGCTGCGCTGCCCTGTGACAAATGGTGGAGGGAGTTCTGGTGTCAGCGTATGATGTGTTCATACAGAACCAGAGCACTCGGTGCAGCAGTAGCTTCAAGATTATGCTTTCTTGAAACCTTGCTTTGAGTGTAGGGGGTGCATTGGTATGCATTGGAGAATGAAGAGAGGCAAAACCAAGTCCCATGCGTTAGCCTTGAGAACAAAGATGAGATGTTAATCACAGAATCACTGAACAGTTTGAGTTGGAAGGGGCCCCCAAAGCCATCAGGTCCCACTGCCTGCAATGCACAGGACACCCACAGCTCCATCAGTGCTCAGAGCCCTGCAGCCTGACCCCGGGGGTCTGCAGGGATGGGCACGGCCCCTCTCTGGGCACCTGTGCAGTGCCTCACTGCCCTCATTGGAAACAACTTCATTATGTCCAGTCTAAATCTCCCTTCGTTTAGTTCGAAGCCATTTCCCCTTCTCCTGTCACAACAGACCCTGTAAAGAGTCTGTCCCATTCTTTCTTACAGCCCCTTTAGGTACCAAGTGGCCGCTCTCATCTTTCCGTGATCTTTAATGTCCCCTCCAACCAAAGCCATTCTATGGCTCTGTGATTCCAAGATCATTGGTAGTTATCGCCATGGGATTAGAAGAGCACCAGAAATAGTTGTGTTTACTTAATGTTGTCATTACATTAGAACGAGACTTGTCTAAATAATGAAATCCTAGAATAGCAGCGTATCACTTGAAAACCGTGTGTCAATAGGGCTTTAGCACGGCTTCAATGTGAGGAGGATGTTACACAAGACAAAAAGATTCCACCAACCTAAGGATAGGAATTGACATTTTTCAGAACAGATGTCATTGATAATTTATAGATGCCTTTAAAAATTAAACTTTATATAGAAACCAGCTTAAAAATGGAGTGTTGTCCATGTTCTAAGTGCATCGGGTACATTAAGCACAAGTGTACGCTTCCCTCAGAGGTATTTAAATACTTGAGAAGCCAGGAGCAGCCACGTCAGCCAGGTCCTGTTGTGTTCAATATTAAAGGCTCGCAGCGGTCTGCTGGTTCCAGTGAGCGCGGCCGTGCTCCTGGGAAGTGTTCTGCACACACTGCAGGCAGTGAGGCACCGCACAGGCACCCAGAGAGGGGTGCTCCCCCCAACCCAGCAGACCCCCAGGGTCAGGCTGCAGGGCTCTGAGCTCTGATGGAGCTGTGGGTGTCCCTGTGCACTGCAGGCAGTGGGACCAGTTGGCCTTTGGGGGCCCCTTCCGACTCAAACCGTTCTGTGATGCTATGAAAATAGTCATCACTGGTTTTATTTCTTAGGTTTCTGATTGAAACACAAAAACAAAATGCATGCTGCCTGGAGAAAAAGGTGCTTCTGCGTCTTAAATATATTACCTTGGCTTTGTGTTTCGGTAAGCTGTAGGAGCTTGCATCGATGCCCTGCTCACCGCTGCGCAGCTCCGTGGTGTGCTCAGGAACCAGCACAGCACCGCAGGGCCAGGCAGATACTGGACATCTCCCTTGGGCTTTCGTGGAATCGGGATTTCTTTTTTTCCCCTCTGTTTTTTTACAAGTCCACCCTTGGTTAAGTCGACCTATCTGCAACCAAACAGGGGTTAACGCACACTGTGCTAAGTACGAAAAGTAACAGGGAGGAAAAGAGAACAGAGGCTCAGCCCAGGAAGATGGGAATTCTGAGATAATATTCAATGTGCCCAAAGGGACAATGCCGCCTCTTGTTGTTGCCGTCTATATTTAGGCACCACGCTCATATGCAACTTAAAATACCTAGAATAGCACGAAGAATTTTTTTTCCCCTTTCATTTGAAGTGGCACAGCGCGGGGCCATTAATTTCGGCTTATCACAGCTGACGCTTGTTGGGGGGGGGGGTTGGAAACAGCGGTTTGAAGCTTTAACTCTTTCCACATGTGTCCCTTGAGAGGAGCCCCTGGGTCCTGGCAGCTCTCCTGGCTGAGTTGAGCTCTGTTCCCCTCATGCAGGAGGGCTCCGTGGGTCACCGGGTTGGTTTGACACCCGTTGGTGTTGGCTGAGCTGATAAGGGGCAGAGCAGCCATCCGTTAACCTTCCATAGTTCAGCAGTAGGTTTTCCTAACTCTGGCTTCCTACTTACATCGGCTGAAACTCCTGATCAGTTAATGTAAGCAGCGTGATTTGTACTGTAGTACTCCAGTTTACATGAGCGATGATTTTCACTCTACTGGGATTGGTGTTCCTCCTTTTCTTCTTTTGCTTTTGCCGTTTCAATGCAAGCCTTCAAGTTTTACCCCATTATAGACAAGACGATGGAGTACTTCTCTGTGATGGTCTGGTGGATACAGAATCCCAGCATCACGGCACGGCTTCGGTTGGAGGGGACCTTAAAGCTCATGGAGCTCCAGCCCCTGTGCCATGGGCTGCCCAGGGCCCATCCACAGCCATGGGGCACCACTGCCCTGGGCAGAGCCAGGCCCTCACCGCCATGAGCGCAGCATTTCTTCCTCTTCTAGCTGAAAGCCATTCCCCGTTGTTCTGTCAATATGGATAAATATATATAAATATGAACTTCGTGAATGCGTCGCGTGCTTCGGTGTGCTGGTTTTAATGGGTAACACTCCGGAGTATCAGTGAGAGCTGACAGAAGCATTGAGCAGAACGATGGAAGAGAAATCACTGCCGTCCTTCCCTAAGCTCCACACTGTTAGAAAGTGTATGGAATAGATCAGAATTCTGTCCCTCCTCTTGCAGTAGGAGCTAACAGCTGTTAGTGCTTCCAGCATCCGGTCATGGCAACGAAACATTTCCCTGCTTTTGTAACGAGAACTTCAAGAGCAGCGTCAAGCACAGCGTGTTGGACACCAGCATCAAGCACAGCGTGTTGGACACCAGCGTCAAGCACAGCGTGTTGGACACCAGCGTCAAGCACAGCGTGTTGGACACCGTTGCCTGCTTTGGTGAACCCCTCGCACAAGTGAGTTATCTCACACGGCTCTGGAGGGCTGTGTGACGCTGCCAGGGCCTCTCTGCTCCCCCCACCCCCCCATCCTGGGGCTGTGTCACCACCACCCGCTGCTGGCGGCCGCTTGGACTCAGTGCGTCCTCTCTGGAGCAGATTTTGGATCCGGCTGGAAGCTTTCAGTACGTTATCACATCACATTGCTTGGGACACACTTGGAGCATAGTGTAAGAATTAACGTACGTACGAAAGGTGGTCACTGCAAGAAGCTAAAAGAAGAGATTCTTCTGGATTTAGGGATCGTTGCAGGCGTTGTTGGGATTCCTCCGTCAGTCCCTGTGTACGTCAGTCCGTCAGGTTGCACCTCCCCTGTTTCTCTTCAGTTACCAGTTAGTGCTTGTGGCGGTAACTGGGATTTCAGGTTAGCTGTAATGGAAGACATCCACGGTCTGCTGAGGTGCATGCCTCCAGTTTAAATGCAAATGTGAGTCTCATAGCATCTCGCTCTGGTTTACTCGCACATACACACGTATTTCAGAGTACTAACAAGTTGTTAGTAGTTTAGGTTTTACTGAAGAGTATCTCCGCAGAGTCACAGGGATGTTAGGGCAGGAAAAGACCTGTGAGATACCCCGCCGTGCTGTTGACCATGCCCAAACAGTCACCTCCACCTATCCCAGACCAAGTATTGTCCTGCATCCCTTGTACATTCATGTAACCAGTGGGAAAATACGTTTGAGAAAATTATCTGACAGTTTGTCTGATTCCGTGGCGCTGCAGATCAAGGAATTTTGCCATTAGGAATAAGGTAAAAAGTTTGCAGCCTGGGCTGAAGTGATGGTAGATAACTCCATCTGCAGTTGCCATATATAGTCATACAAGGAAAAGTCTGCACAAATCCTCCAGACGTTTATGGACTTCTCTGATTCATCTGTCAGAGCCAAACAGCTCCAGCCAAGAGATAGGGAATTTGTGAAACCGCACCGAGTCCCCGCACTGCTGCAACCGGGGGAGCAGGGGGAGAGGAGGAGGAGCGGGAGGACAGGGCGCGCGGAAGGCTCTGCTTTCGGTGGGAGGTTCAGGAGATGAGTAACGTTCTGGGGCTCTTAAAAAAATGAAAAACAAAAAAAAACCTTGAATTCATTTCCGTTGCTATAATCAAAAGCCGGCTTGCTAAATTTAGCAGTCTCCTATAGACGCTCGGCTTGTGCTAGCAACAGTAAAACTATTTTTCCTTAAGTGCAATTTGTCACCTCCCCCTTCTGAGTTAGAAGATAAGCTTGTATTAATTCTGTTGATTTATTATTACACAAGTATGTCTCATTTTAATCTGTTATTGAGTTCATTGTGATTCAGCGCTGGGCTCGCATGCCTTCCGTGATGGAAAAACAGCACTCACAACGGCGCAGGCTCAGCTCTGTCTCTTCTCCTTTTTAAATCTTCAGTCCTCTGCATTTCTCCCCCTGACTTCTCATCCCCCCGCAGCAGTTCTCAGTTCGCCATCTGAATTTGGGAATCGCTCCCGGCTGAGACCATATATCACAGCGTGAGGAGATGCTGCTGCCCCAAAGTGCTCTATGTGGGTCTTTTATTCCTAAAGTTCAGCCAACAGGCCGTAAACGCGCTGAAGAAGGCTGCAGTGAGATTTCGCTTTCTTTCATCTGGATGATGCATTTATTTCTGCTGTGCGCTCCCAAGGCACATGCGCTGTGGGCACCGGGAGCTTGGCCAGGAAGCGCCGTGCTAGCAGAAGTTTGTTTTCTCTTCCATTGCTTCATTTACAGAAGCGACGCGACGAGATCTGCGCCGTGTTTCGTCTTTATGTCGGTCAGCAGGGTGACAGCTGGACGGACTGCGAGGTGTTCGTAGCCGGGGTGCTGAATGACGTGTAGTAAATGGTAGCACTGCAGAATGGTTTGAGTTGGAAGGGGCCCCCGAAGCCACCTGGTCCCACTGCCTGCAGCACACAGGGCACCCACGGCCCAAAACCATTGACGCTTGCATTGGAATCATGGCAGAAGGGAAGGCTGGCTGTAACAGTCCAGATCAGTGCGTGTACCTGTGTTCTGACATGCGGGTGTGATGGTGGTTACTAACACGGCCCGTGCGATAAGTAACAGTCAGCAGAAAGAAAGTTGTGCAATATCTGATGTCCCGTCAGCGCACGGCCTGGCCCTGACTCACCTGCGGTCGGTACGGATCTGGGAGGATAAAATCTCTTTCCTTCTTGTAATATTTAACGCAGGATTATTCTTCTTTCAAACTTCACCTGTCTTTAAAGGAGCATTGTTACATTTGGGAATTTCTTCTGCTCTACCTCATGGTCATTTTGGAGCTGGGTGCCCCGTCCCTGCAGACCCCCAGGGTCAGGCTGCAGGGCTGTGAGCACTGATGGAGCTGTGGGTGTCCTGTGCATTGCGGGCAGTGGGACCTGATGGCTTTGGGGATCCCTTCCAACTCAAACCATTCTGTGATTCTATGATCCTAGACCATGAACATTCTTAGTGGCCGCACCTTCCCAACGTGGCAGGACAGAAGCCCCACGCTGGCACGCCGGGTTCGGGCTTCTACATGTAGCTCGGATGAGATGCGCTGATTCACACGCAGCTCTGCTGGTGGTGGAGGGAAGGTGGAAAATTACCAGTACAATTATGGTTTCGTGTTAAATACTCCTCGTTTAAAATCCACCGTGTGAAGCATTAGTCTGTGTTTGAACTGGTGTTGTTAATTGGACCACAGCACTCGTAGGTGCCTTTTCTGCAGAGTCACGGCCCAGGTCATTAGCTTCTCATTAGGCACGTTAATTTTTTAAGACTCATAATAATTACCTTTTTTCAGACGCTCCCCATTTTACACCGAGGTTTCAGTGATCAGCCTTTCATTTGCTTGGAATTGGCTCTTTCCAGAGCTCTCCTACCTGAGTCATTTTTGTTTGAATGATCTTTTCAGTTTCCTAGCAACTCCGGTTTTAAAGTTCCGAATTGTTTCTGTTCAGTGTCTTTTGCAGCCGATGTTAACGTGCCGGTTTATAAATGACAGCGAGGTTTCAGCATGGTTCTGTGCATTCGTTTGTGAAGTCGGGTTAAGAAAAGAATCTTTTTTACTGTTATATATAGTCTGTGTGTGTATATATAGGCATACTCATATATACGTATATATGGGTGCAACAGTTCTTCTTTTGCACAGCTGATTCTTTAAACAGTTGTGAAGGTAGCTGCTCTGTTTATACGCTGCCGCATAAGCCCAGGGTAAACTTGTTAGCTTTCGGTTTACTTGAGCTTGGAAGAAGCCAGCCGAAGATTCCATTAAGATTTGCTCAAGTGAGTAGTGCCGCTGCGAGCAAAGCACCAGCCCCAGCGGCAGCGCGGCCGCGGGACACCTCCACCAATGCTCTGCTTTGCTCCTGCCCGGAGGAGCAGGGTCTGCCTCCAGCAGCACACGGGGCCGCAGGATGAGCCCCCGGCTGCTGGCATGGCAACTGGGAGCCACACGTGGCAGGGAAGCAGGGGCTATCCCCAAGCAGCCGGCTGTCGGGCTCGCTTCTCTCCAAGCTCAGGGTGGTGCAGGTCTGAGGATGCTGCCCAGCATCCAGGCGCCTCATTTCAGGGCGTCCCTCCCCACGCAGCAGCGCGTGCCCTGCTTCCTGACCCCCGCAGGCTGAGCGTGTCCCGCTGAACCGCAGCGCGCGTCTCCTCGCTCCGCTCCCTCCCCGCAGCTCGGAGCCCCTCGCAAATGGAATATTTTCTCACTTCTTGCTGGGTGGGTCCGCGCGCCGGAAAATAGGTCAAGAACAGTAATCTAAATCTACTGCTAATAAATAATTAAAGCTAATGGAATTTGCACAAGATCTGGGAGCTGAAATATTTCAGAGCGCTGCGGCGTACGCTCGGCGACTGCGAATCGGGATTTTTTATTTATCGTTGCGCTACGTGGGAACGTATCTGTGAATGTCACTGAAAAAAACCACATTTCTGTGTGCGGGCAAATACCGGCACGTTAGTGTATTCAAATAACTAAAAAGTAACAGAAAACAGTTAACGTCGTGATTCATTCCTTAATGATCAGATTTCAAGTAAATACTTTAGCACCCTTAAGCAATAAGAGCTTTTATATCTCATTAAATCGTAGTTCGACTTGAGCAATAAATGGTTGGCTCGTATGATTTAATTTGTCTTATATTTTAGGAATTAAATAAGTCATCTGAGCCGCTGCGCGGTGCCTGTTTGGACAACTGGCTGGGATGCCAGTTTCAGAGCAGCGCTAAGTGAAACTAATGGAAGAGGAAGCCTCCCTGTTTGCCATAGTGCAGCTCCACGTGTGTGCCCATGATTTCCGATGGAGGAACTGCAGATGGTGGATTTATTTCTTTGCAGCCCCCCCCCCCAGCAGTGGGCCGGCACGTTGCCCATTGGGAGAGGGGCTGAGATGAGGGTTCGTCCCGGGGCCGTGCCCTTCCTTCTCTGTACATGGATCGGGTGGATGCACGCGGTCCCACACAGCAAACCCATATGGGTGTCGTGCTGGGCTGCCGGTTTGGCATTGCTGGCTTGGGCTGGTGGATCGTGCCCGGTGTTGGGTGCTCGGCCAGGTCTGAGTTCCTCGTTCTGTGTGGGCCAACGAGGAGGAAATGCAAAGGGTGGGATGTGGTGGAGCGGGCACCTGATGGGTGACAGGGCGGCTCGGGTAGGTGGGGACAGCCGAGCTGATGGCGTCAGCAGTGCTGCCAGCGGGCCGCGGCTCGCAGCGATGTCATTCTGTCTGCCATTCCCGGCGTGGCTGCCAGCCCGCGTGGCTCTCGGGGCGGCGATACATGGAGCAGATGGTAGGAGCTGTGGTGCCGAGGCACAGGAAACGGGGTTTGCCCGTTTTTTTGGGTTTTGCTTTGTTTTACAGCAGCACGGTGGTTGTGCAGATGATGAAGGTGCGCGCAGGTCGAGCTCGGCTTCCCGCGCTGCTTTATCAAACCAGGGTCAGAGGGCTCTTGTAGTGACATCCAGAGATAAGCGCTTGGGAAGTAAATGAGATCGAGAGTCTGAGGGGAGATGAGAAGATGCAGCTTCAGACCTCCAGTAAATTACCAGCACGGCGCTGGTACCCTGACCACTGATGTGTGCTTTGTGCTGCGCCGTGTATTGAGATAGGGGGTGAAGTAATGCAGTTGTCTGAACGATGCGTGTGTCGCCCAGGTTTTTCCCATAGGTTTATTCTTGGCTTATTTTCCACGGAGTTATTTTTAATGCGAATGGAAAGGGAGTTAAGAATGGTTTGGATTCAGATTTCATTGTGTGGCTGTTTAATCAAAATATAAACTAGTTGTTTGTGCCCCCGAAAAGAGGAAAAGGCTGCATTAGCTTTCAGCTATCAGATTTGATTCAGCTAATGATACAGCATCCTAATTCATCGTCTCTGCTTCAGATATCGAGTTCGTCTGTGATAGAGCCTTGTTCAGAAAACCTCTCCATCCCAATACATCATCTGCAGGCAGGGAGACGGAGCACGCTCGGGCAGCGTGGAGGAACAGGCGGATAACACGATTGTATCGGAGCCTTGGAAGATGTCAGTGCATCGTGCTGATAAATTATCATTTGTTTCAGTGTTCAATTGCACGTACCCTTGTAGGCGCTCTGCTCGGGGGTGGTGATTTGCCAGCTGCATGTGAGGGCTGGAGCTGGGCTCCTTTCCTGACTTCATCCCAGTCCAGGCACTAAAGGCCACCACATTTGAGCAGACCCTAAATCACACGGTGTCCCTGCTGCCCGGCCCTGCACGCTCCCCCGGGCCCAAACTTAACGTCCTTCTTTCTGTTCGGTTTAGTGAAAATGAAGGTAAAATTCTGTTTGATGTTCATGTCGGATTTCGAGACTAAGTCCGACCTGGAATCTTTCCAAGCTGCCAAAAAGAGATCTCAGCAGCACAGTGTTCGCTGGTGACTTGTGGCATATGTGATCCTGACTTCTGCCTGTTGATTTGTACTTCCCTTTGTTGCGAGCTGTCTGAAGCTTGGATGCTGTTTAGCCGGGGAAGGAATTCTAAAAGTACCTGTAGGTGCTTCAGGGGCAGCGAGGAGGAGCTGGGCTGGCACAGGGGAGGTGTGTTCCTTGGCCGTGCCATCGGCCCACTGAGCTGCATGGCAGATGTGGTTATCACAACGTCCCTGCGGGGCTCAGTGCGATGGGTGCTGATGTGCACAGCCGTGCTTAGGCTCTGGGAGTGGAGCTGGGTGCTTTGCAGCTGTGCAGTAGGACTTGGGGTTGGTCACGGGTTAAACCCCCTCTGTGTCCACTTTCATGAAGCGTTGCTTTGCCTGAACGCTGTCACTGTCCCCGATTTTACGAAGTCTAGAAGGATACCAGCGTCCTGACTGTGCGTTGCGTGCCTCACTTTGTATTTCCATGTGCATTAAGATCCTGGCCCCAAATGCGGGAGTTTACTTTGCCACTGATGGTTTTGTGTTTTCTTCAACGTCGTCATCATCAGGCTGCAAGGAAAACGCATTGCAAAACGTGCAAAGCCTCCTGCTCTCCCCGTGTAGCCAGGAGATGGGGAAAGCTGCTCAACCCGCCCGGCTGCTCTGGGGCAGGCGGAACAGGCAGGCGGTGGAGGTGCAGACGGATGGCACCGGCCCTTTTTCTGTCCCAAAGCACTACAGAAAATATCAGGAACCGTTTAGGTGTAAAAACAGAAGCGTTTATAGGTTTGGTACGGAAGAATGAGCTTACAAAGCTGTGACATTATCCTCAGCTTGATGGGGATTAGCTGTGTGGTAGTGCAGTAACCACGAAAGAAGTGAAATTTGGCCGATCGTTTGTCTTTGATAGCTTCATTTGCGTTGGGCCCCCTAAGCCATCTCTCAGGGAGTGCGAGAACTCCTGATTCTCCAACTCTCTCTGCCACTTGTCATTTAAATGACAACAACCGCTTCTCTGAAAGCCTGCTTTTCCTTCAGCAAATCAGACTAAACCCTGTGCTGCGTATTTTGGTGTGTGGTTTCATGTCCAACTGGCTGCGCGACTCTGGATGTAAACGTCTTATTGCGCTGGAAAAGAGAACGTCCCAACTTTTCATGGCATTCTGAACCCACTGTTCTGATGGGACCACCCCTCCTGGGTAACCAGCATCAGTGCTGCCCTGGAGCCATGCAGCGCTGGGGCCTTGGGTTGTGCCTCGTGCAGTTTCTTTCTGGCCGTAGATGTGCTGTGGAGTTACTGGCTGTGCCTCAGCGGTGGAGTATGATGGCAGAAATGGAGTCACAGACTGACAGGATGGTTGGGTTGGAGGGGGCTCACAGCCCCCCCCCGCCATGGGCTGGGTGCCCCCACTGCTCAGGCTGCCCAGGGCCCATCCACGGCCTGGGGCATCTCCAGCGATGGGGCACCCACATTGCTGAGCCAGGGCCTCACCGCCCTCTGAGTAAAGAATTTCCCCCCATGTCAAACCTAAATCTCCCCTCTTTTAGTTTAAAGCCGTTCCCCTTTGTTCTGTCAGTATCAGAATGCGTGAAAAGCAGGAGCCCAGTTTCTTGGCTGTGCATGAGGAATGGAGAGGGTCCACTGCAAAGTCACAGGACTTCATTCTGCTGGCATGCACATAATGGTATTTCTGAGAATTTGTAAGAAAATGAGACCTGAGCCAGCTGAAAAGTGGGGCCCCTGAGAATTTTGTAGAAGGCAGAACTGCTTCTGCTGTCCTATCTTGTCTTGGTTGCTGAGTAAAACCATGCTAGAATCTTTTAGGATGTTTCTGTAGGCAGTATTTTAATGAATTTAGTAGTACAAAATGTGTTGTAATTCTGAAGAAATACTTGAGTTATACAGAAAGCAACAAACCATGCTCTCATCTTCAGCATGGCTATCTCCAGTTCTCTGATGGCTGCAGTCCGAGCAATCTTGAGAGAACAACAAATAAAACAGACCTTGTACAAAATGACAGCACTCCTAGCTGGAATGATGGTCCGGTCATATTTCTTTAAGCCTGGCTTCCATCTGTAGGAATTTCTTCCGTGTAAGTTCAGAGGTGTAGCTGCTGTGTAGGTAGATAGAGGCATTTGCTTCTAATCGCATTAGTGTTTCAGCTGAGTGATGAGATTGAAGACATTCAGTGCTTACCTAACATCAGTACGGTTTTGTTAATTAATACTATCACAACAGATACAGGTATATGTCAAGCTGGAAGTGTTCAAACTTAATTTTAGATGTACTTCTTCTTTAATCAAAGCTCCCACAAAACGCGGCCACGTCTTAAGTAGTGTTCCAGACCTGAAAGTAGAGTTAGGGAAAACTTGACGACGACACATCCTTTCACATTTGTCTGATGGAATATTTTGCTTCTGTCTTCCAGGACCTGCGCAAACAGGTAGCTCCATTACTGAAGAGTTTCCAGGGAGAGGTAAGAGCTTCTGCTTCTCTTCGTGCTTTCATTTTTGCTCCGTGTGATCAGCGTGCCCGCAGCCTGCCAGCATGGCCGGGCCGGGATGGAAGCTGTGAGCAGGGAGCATTGCAGGGGTTCCGCTTCCCTGCGTGCTGGATGTGTGTGACACGTTGCATTTGTGCTGGACAAGCTAAACTCGTCCAGTCCCGCTGCATTTAGCAGCCCTGATGTAAGCTCTCTGCTGTGACTCAGGTGCACACACTTGGTATGCCTCGGTGACCGGCTGGTTTGAATGCTCAATGAGCGCAATGTGACGTATGTGTGCAAAACTATGAAGATGCTACAAGTAGTTCCAGCTGTGAAAGACTGTATGTTAGGTGTATTTTAGTGGGCTTGCTGGAAAACTTTGGGTGGAAAACCAACAGAAAGTGCTAACAGCTCCGGGGCTGCCTCGTTCCTTGGTGTCTCTTCACTCCGCTCCATGAGAAGCGCATGATCAGAGCGATCACAACTTCAAAAGCCAACTGGTGTTATTTGCAAGGGTTTGCAAAGGAGAAGGCAGCAGAGCCAGTCACAGAGCGGAGCATTTTGGCTGCAGCACCCCCTCACCAGGTGAAGGCCCCGTGGGGGCTGTTGTACTCCTTCAGGAAAGTGCTGCGATGGAGTTTGCAAGCTGTATTTCTCGTAGCAGTGCCTGGGTTAGCGCACACTTTGTGTTCTGTTGTAGAGCTCTGCTTCTAAAGCCCGCTCTGTCACAGCAGCAGCACTTTTGGCTTTGTCTGTCTGCAGCAAGTTGTTAGCTGATCTTGTGCTGCTGCAGTTCCCATCAGCGCGCAGAGAAATTCAGGAGCATGTTTTCAGAAGTCTGCGTAGAGAATTAAGTACACAACTCCTATTATCTGTAATGAGGGTTGCATTTCTGATTGCTTGCACATCCTGCTAAATATGTATCCCAAATAAGCAACAATTTCTCATCTTCAGAGCAGCATGGAATTCTTAGTTTACTCTCCGATTTCCCAAGTACTGCCATAAATAAATAAATAAGTGGAACAACTTTGTCCTTGATATATCTAATAGCAGTTTGTGAGAACAAAGAATGACTTGTGTGAGTCCATTTGCCAGTAGAAATTTACACTTCAAAATTGCTCCAAGTGAATTGCTGTGCTCTTAAAACCTTTTCACTTTAGTTTCAAGCTTGCAAAGCACTGACTGAAGTGTATGTATGCTTTCAGCACTGTTCTTTAATGAAGGGAATGTCTGAGGATCAAGTAAGAGCCATAAATCCAAGTTTTGCTGCAGTGAAGGAATATCCTGCCGTAGGATCTTGCCTGTTGGAGGCCTTGGTGTGGCTCACACGCACTCCTCCTGCGCAGATATCTGCTTCACTCATGTAAGAGTGAAGTTTATGTTGGTATAAATTCAATCTCATAAAGCATAAGAGTAAAATCCGTTGGTAGAAATCCCCTCTTACTGAAGTGAAGCATGAATATATCACAGAACTGTGCCGATGAATCTCTTACCAGTGATTCTGGTTTCCCTGAACTGTACAGAGTTTCAGAAACCTAAAAGAATTGAACTGATCGTGTTTGGTCGCTGTTTGTAGTGAAGGCTTTCTGAAGGCTGACGAGCTGAATGCTCCAGGTGGGCCGGGAAGAGGTTCCGTTCAGCGTGCAGGCTTTTCTCTGCTTGAAATCCATTGGAGACGCATTGCCTTACGCTGTTCAGTTATCACTCTGCCACATAAGAGAAGGGGCTTTTGCAAATCCCGTGCGGGATGCCATGTTTTCCGCAGGCTCCGGGCGCTGGGGGAGAGCCTGGAGATGAAAACGAGCAGTTCCACAGTGATCAGAGGCACGTATGTAGCTTTACGTGCCCGCTGCTGTGCTCCGGCCGAGCCCTGGGCTGCGTCCCCGGCTCCTGCCTCACCTCCACGCTGCTGCTGCAGTGAGCCCTCAGGAGCACGGCCTCTTCTTTTTTCTCTTTTTGCTGGCGTCGTTTTGTGCCAGGTCGGTGGCTGACGCAGCTCGCTGCAGGCTCTGCTGGATGGGGAGGGCAGAAGAGCAGAGCCAAGGGCAGGAGGTGCAGCTGTGCCAGCACAGGTTGACTTAAACTGTCCTTGAACTGTATCCTCGCAAGCCCGACGTGACTTGGAGAGGTTGCCTTAAGCTCACATTTTTAAGTGTCCTCCCGAGCATGCTTTGTGGGACATCTGCTTGTAAACCTGTGGCTACTTCGCTTTTTACAATAAATGCAGCGATCACTTCAACCAGTTTTGCTTCTCAGCTTGGAGGTGGATATTGACACCTTTCTACCCCCACTCTTTATTTTCCTTTTGGATAATACGAATTCATGTGTGAAAAAAAAAACCCAACCCACAAACCAGAATGTTCTGTGTTCTGTGGATATTTATCTCAATCAGAAGAAACTGCAAATGAAAACCGTTCCAGTTACCAAATACGCCCTTTCCATGAGTTGTTGGGAATAACTCTTTTTGTAAAGATCTTGGTGCTTTAAGGAAGTGTGGATTTTTTATGATGATGGTTGAAGTAAAAGCATTATGAAATGAAATCTTACCTACCACCGATGTTAAATCTCACGTTTGCTTGCTTATCATTCACCTGAGGATGCATCGTGGTCATGGCTTGTTCATAGCTAAATGCAAGACAGAACCAGAGGTTTAAGAGCTCTATCATTCAGTCATTAAATCATAATCTATCATTTTCGAGTTGGCATGGCCCTCCTTCCAGCAGCCCTGAGATGAGCTGTGTTGCTGCCCACCAGGCCGTTCTGCATGGCCGTGTTTATGGGAGCGGATGGATATTTGTACAAGAGATCTTAAAAATAAAACTTTACGTTCTTGGGCTACGTGAACTTACAGAACTGACGTTGTGGTATGGAAATAAAATGTCTGAATCCGTATTTGTGAAGTCATCAAATAGATATTTTAAGGCTGGGAAAGGATTTCCTGAGGTCATTAGCATTCTTTTCATGTGGCATAGCAGCACTGTCCAACAGTAATGCAGTAATCCCTCATTTGGAGAACCCTTTAAGGCACAGACTGCAGACAACACGCTAGGCTTGGTTTCTGTAAAATCCATTTCTCAGATTCTTCTCACAAAGTGAGCACTTCTAAGAGTGCTGCCGTTCTGATGAGACCACTCCGGCTCCCCACTTAGCTGAATTGCTCTTTAAAGTATTAATTTGGTCAGCAGAGTAATTTAATAATTTTCCATACGCAGACAACAGAAGCTGAAAATCTGTTTGGTGTGCTGGAACTACTAATCACGCCTTTGAAGCAGCGCTGTAATAATGCCTACAGAACTTCAGGCGTACTTTCCTTCTGTGTTTTTCAAGGAGTGTTCCTGAGCTGATATTCAGCCCCTTTAATTTCCTTATGTTAAATTTACAAAGCTAATTAATACAATTTCTTTCCTGTAGGTTCGCTCCATGATGGCTCAATTAGAGTAGCAGTAGAACTGTGGTTCAATATTCAGGCCAGCTTCATAATTGAAAACACATTTTCTTCTCAAAAGCTGCAGCTGGTTTGGTTCTGCTCATGCAGAAAAGGATATAACCTTGCATAACATAGGAAATGAACGGTTGAGAGAGAAGCCAAATTCAATTTCAGTCAGATATTTTGAGGATAAGTCCGTGATCTATGGAAGCAAGGGAATGAAAAGTGTGTGTATGTGGAAAGCAGCGTATTCAGCACTCTATTAATCACGGCTAGCCTGGGTGCTGTTGTGTGCTGTTGCGTTAGCGCTGATTCGAGTACAGAGGCTGGAGAGCAGCCAAGCACTCCAGAAGTTAACCTCTTAAAGACCCTGAGCTGCTTTCTGTTGAATAAATGTAATTTTGTGGTCAGAAATAAATGCTTGTGATGTAGCAGGAGCTTTGAAAACAACAGCGTGGCAAAGCTATTACAAATTGCTCCGTGTTGTGGAAGTCAACAGCACACATCAAAATTCAGAGCTCGCGTCGAGGCGATCCCGTCGCTGCCACCCTCCCATGAAAGTCCCATTAAGCCAAGCCGTGCAACAAAATGGAGTCAATCTGGTGCTTTTGGTGGCTACTGTTATCTTCCTGGGACAGACCTCAGCGATGGGGATAACAGACCGAGTCCCAAACTTAACAGGCTCCAGCCAGACACCGGGCGCCTTTCTGAAGCTCTCGCAGGTTTGCCTCCATCCCGTCTGGTGTGCAAAGTCCTACAGAAACGTTCATAGCTCCTGGGGTAACTTTGTGGAGGGGATCAACCCAAATCCTCTTATTTTTATGTAATTGACAATGTGCTGAAATTCCTGTTGGCAGCTGGTGGGCTGTCTATATTAAGGCGTGCTATGCCGCTGCCACGCGTTTGGGTGAAATGCTAACAGTGGTGGGAAACTATTTATGCAAAATTCAGATAGGCAGCACTGTTTCAGTTCACAGTGTCAGAAGTATCTTCTCCTCCCCTTAAAAAAAGAGAGTTGAAGTGTGCTGGAAGGAATGGGGATGGGGGGGGCTCTGCAGGGCAGGATTCTGCCGAGCATCACCATAATCCAGTCCCTGCTTCTCCAAATACAGAATTATTCCTGTATTTACTGCAGAATTATTGCACGGCTCAGTTCAAGCCAGTGTCTGGTTTTGCTTTGCTGTAGTAAAGCAGTAGTGATTTTTAATAGGGCATCCCAGTATAGAATACGAGCAAAAGATTGCACTTTGGTATTTATGTGCAGGTGGATTTTGCACAGAGGCAGTTAATGAGCTCACTGTTGCAAGGACTCCACTGCCCTAATTTTTAAAATACTTGAAAGAAAAGTTTGGGGCATCCATAAGAGAGAAGAGCGACTGTGGGGCCCGGGTCACTGCTACGGAGGCAGGAGGAGGCTGCTGGGCAGGGGAAAGCTCCTGCTCCCTTTCCTGTAGGATGGCACCGGCTGGCACCGTGTCCTCCTTCCTTCCCTGACCCTTTGCTGTGCCATGCGCTGGGCTTCAGCGTGCCCCTCGCTGGGCACGTGTCCTGCATGCTGTCCTGTGCTCACACAGAGCTTGGAGAATGGAAATCACTGTCCTGGGGGACGTGTCCCCACAAGCTACCGCCTGCTCGTGCTGAGGGTGCTCAGCATCCCCTGGTGAGTGCCACACATCCTGCTGCTTTTGTTGCCTTGCTGTTGAAGAACCGAGCTGCTGTCATATTCACCTGCAAAGTGTCTTCTCTGCTTCCTTACTTCCTGACATTTTTGACTTTTTTTAGCACTTTGACCCCAATTTGCCACCCACACCTTGACACGGGTTTCACGCCATACCCAGCCCATGCCAACACAGGACCGCCGCTGGCAGTGTCCTCACCCCAGCCCCATTACCCACCTCCTCCCTTATGCTGAGTCTAGCAAATGTATGGGATGAGTCAGTTCAGCTCACCAACACGATGGAAAATAAATTTTCTCTCCTCCGTTGCTTAGTTTTCCATTGAGTCAGTGAGCTGAATCACGCTCCGGCGCTGCTGCGATTGCTGGGTCTGATGCAGGAGGAGCCGGTGGCCCGAGGCAGGAGGGAGCCGGGCTGCTCCCTTCGTGCCTGCCCTGGGATGGGTGAGGAGCAGAGTGAGAGCGTAAACTGAGAAACGCTGCTCAGAAATGCAGAGAGAAGCGTGGAGGAAGGCATGCAGGTTATGGAAGGATGCAGGGGAGGCTGAGCAGTCATCGCAGACCCCCCGCTGCAGGAATCTGAAGGCAGGGTGGCAGATAGGAAAAGCTGTTTAAACAGAGCTGTCACTCAGCTGTCAATATCTGGAGGCACACGTTGGGCTGGGCTGGTTTACTGGGAAGGCAGATCAAAGGCTGCAGAGCAACAAGCAGCTGTGCAGGGAGGACGGAGCTGAGCTTTCCTTGAGGGACGGCAGCGTTTTTTTGTCTGGGAAGAGCAGGATCTCTCTGGGCATGAAAGAAGAAAAGGTTTCAAGGGCTGGAGGTTGCAGCTGTTTGGCAGGAGCAGAATTGAAAAGCTGAAGGATCTGAGTCCCCCTTGAAGCCCTCTCGTTAACGTGAGGTTAAAGCTGGGAGCTGGGAGGTGTGTGTGCTCCTGCCATGCCTATCCCAGGCAGCGCGCCCGTGCAGCACCCAGGCAGCGGTGCTAAAATACACACCATACGCTTTAAGGAGCTTCACAGCAATCATGTCTTTGAATTCGCCTCAGAAAGCTTCTAACTGTAGCAAAGAGAAAAACAAAACAGCATTTTTAATTTTACTTCTGTCGGCTGCAAGACCTCCAGTCGTCCTGACGAATTCTGTATTTTCACTAATTTTCCATGTAGACACCTGTTGGTATCAAGCGAGGCAAATCAAGCCAACTGCACACAGACCATGTTTGCTTCCTAATGCGTGCACAGAGCACGCTGTAGGGCTGTTCCAGTGCACCACAGTGATGATGCACTGTTACATGAGAGAGGTGAGCTCTATTCTAATGGCTTGAAAGAAAGAATGATGCCATTGTGTAGCGCCAGTAGTACTTGCTGTAACCCCTGTTTGAGTCCAAGGCAGCTATTCAAGGGTATAGCTTAAAATAAGTTCACATTAATGAGTTATTGTCGTGCTTTTCCCTTTGTTTAATATGTTTCTTGCAATTCTTAATGGCACTTCAGTAGCTCAGAAGAACTGAAGTCAAATGAAGAAACTTTGTAATGCAAAACAATATGATAGATGTTTGTGAGTGAGCATGGCAGGGCTGGACTGATGGTTGGACTTGATGATCTTAGTGGTCTTCTCCTACCGTCATGATTCTATGAGTAAAGGCACCTATTTAGTTTAAAATTACAACAGGAATGTAAATTTTGGTTTGTTTATTTTTACTTGCTACTTTAGTTCCAGACTGGGAGCAGGACAGTAAAAGTTGGTATCTTTTATATTAAGGGTCTTAATGAGAGTGAGAATTGCAACTGAAGAACAGTGATGATAAGTAGAAGAGCTGGGAATACAGCATTCATGTTTGGCATCGTTTTGTGTTTGAGACTCGGTATGGGCGTGCAAGTTCTTTGTGCTTCACGTAGATCGCCAAGGCATCCTTCAGCTCTGGGAGCAGCTCGGTGCCTGAGCAGCAAGCCCTGAAAGCACTTGACCTGGAAAAATTGGTGGTGCAGGGAGGGCTGTGCCCAACGTGGTGTCTCAGCGCGCTCCTCCCCACATGGCCCCGGGGAGGATTTGAAGATGAAGGGTGTGCGAAGGAGGGAGGATTCCTCGCGTCTCATTTCTGTTATCTCCGTGGAGCTCCAGTGGTATTATCAAGACAAATAGTATGCCAGAACTTAAAAGTGAACATATGTTTATGGGGGTGGTAGGGAATACAGAGGTCACTGTTGTTTCTTTCTAGTCACAGAAGACATAATGGGGCCTGGTTCAGATAAATTAAGATGTGGAGCTTAGCTCGTGTCAAGACTGCACTGGTGTAATTATAAGTTGACTTCTTTCTGGGTCCCTCAAGTTTTCAGAGTCAAATAAAAGTGTTCAGCAAGACTTTTCTAATGTACTTTAAGTGTTGAGAGTGTGATCTGATTGCAGCTGATCCCTCTTGGCTCCCGAACCGATTTTACTCGGATTTGAAAAGTTTTCAGTGAGTTTCCAAACACTTATTTCCATGTCATTTCAGTGCTCTGCTTCCTTTGTCACTGGACTTTATTTATATCTTGCTATTTTGATGACCTTCTCGTCCCATATCTCCTTACGCAGCTGGAAGCTGGCATATGTAATTCGTTTTTTATTCAAGTTAAAGTTGTCAGAGTGCTTTCTTTAAGAGCCCAAATAGTTGCAGAGCACATTTTTAACAGAACTTTAAACCAGGCAGCTTCACTGATTTTTAACTGCTTTTAAAAAAAATTAAATCAAAGCTTTCTGCCTGGTGGGATTGTTTGGAGTTCTGGTACTGAATTTTGGGAGGAAAAAAGAAAAGGTGTGAAAGTTCCCGTGATTTACAAACTGCTTCCGTCAGAAAGTCTCTGATCCCCTCGGAATATGTTGTTTCAGTTCTGCTTTATACTTCAGTCGCTGTGTAACTGGCGAGGAGTGAATAAACCATGTGTAATATTTAAGGAGAACATAAGTACAAATGCCCTTTATTAAAATGTAAAAAGCTGTAATAGGAAAACAGATCCATTCGGTTGTTTCGTAGGAATGGAAGTGCATTTATTCTGAGTGCTTCGGTTTTCCTTGAAGGGGCAAATGAGTTTTTCGGAATACAGCACAGAATCCGTTCTGCAATGCTAATTGTATTTAATAATAGTCATTTAAATTTGGCTGCGCTGTGCTGAGCGGCAGCGAGAGAAAATCGTATGTGGGAACGCAGAGGTCCCGAAGTCCAACATATGGTGCTCTGGCCTTCAAAGTCTGTCTCCGTGCACCCAGCAAATATCTCCGAAGCCTTTCTGGTGGCTGCCCCCCCCCCACCCATCTGACACTCAGGCACGGATTTCTGCTGCCCGATGCCTTTCCAGCGTTGGCGCTTTGTTCCGTATTCTCATTTCAAATACTCTGCGTGTGAAGAATGTTCTGAGTTGCTTATGTTCTCGTTCCCTAATGAGCATCGGTCCATCTGTGACTGCTTGGATTGGAGTTAATAAATGGGTTATTCACCAGCACCAATCCTTGCTCTCCGGCACGTCACGTCAGATGCCCTCTGCGGTTCTGGTGCCTCCCCGCAGCCTTTCTTGGTGAGCTCTGGAAGCACAGGCAGTGCTTCTTGAGGGTTTTGTACCTCGCGCTCCCGTGCAGTTTCCACGGTCGTCCTGACCGTTCAGTTTTCTGCCCTTAATCCTCTCCGCGGTGATCCCTGCAGGTCACTCTCAGCCGTAAGACTAATCTACAGCAGTCACGTGCAGGTCCCGCGCTCTGCCCCCGTGCTCCGTGCCTCCCTTCATTACTCTAAGCATCCCCCAGCCCCTTCCCCTGCCCACTTCATTCTGGCAGCGTGGCCGTGGCACCGAGGACGGCAGCTCCTCTCCTCTCCTGGCACCTCTGCTTCCCGGCGGCGCGTCGGGCTGGCAGCGCGCGCGGCAAAGTACCACAATAAAATACTTTCCTGAAACACAGAGACAGTAAACTCTGTCCATTGTTTCTGCCTTATCTACCGAATCAATAAGTGGTTAAAGAATTCAAGGACGTTTTTCAGACAGGACCTTCCTTTTTTAGTGCATGTTGACGTACGCACCTTTAAATGGCTTCATAATATTAGCCGCTTTTCAAATATGCAGAAGAATTGGTATCAGGCCTTTGTATCTGCAGTTCTTCCTTGCTTTTTATTAAAATATGGGAACGATAATCTCCGTGCTTTAGGTTTCCTGATTTGAGTAAGCTGCTGGAAAGCGCTGCCAGGCTTTCTGCTTCCCTTTCTGTCTCTGCTTCGGAGCAGTAACCCAGTGGAACTGGTCTTGTTGGGTTTGGGTGGTTTCTGTCAATATTTAGTGATTGTAAATCCTGTATTTTCCAGTACGTTAAGAAAAAGTTTGCAAAAAACCCCAAAAGTTTCTGTGGAATGAATACTTTATTGTCAGTGCTGTAAGGCTGCCCTTCCTTCCACAGTGGAGTTTTAGAGGAAAATACAAGTTCAGAGAAAATAATAGATGGTGGGAGATAGTTTTTTTTCCCCTTACCTGGGCAGGCAGCTTCCTAAATGAGCACTGCATGAATTAATGCAGAGTAAGAGCAGACGTGAAGCCAGAGCAGCCTGCCTTCAGCTCCGCAGCACAGGGCAGCTCGGTCTCCATGGGTCTTTGCATGGAAAAGATTCAGAGCTGTTTAGTGTTCAGTAGCAGAGGGTGCCCAGGAGTACATCTTTTCATCTCCTCACGGGCTTAGTGGAAATAATAGAAAAATATGCTTCCTACAATGAAAGCAGAGCGTGACATCAGAAGGGCACACAGATCCCATTCGTTGCGTTACATCTTAATGAGCAGTAAAAGAAAGTTACTGAGGAGAACGCGTGTCCGGCAAGCGCCTGGCTTTTGTTCTTTGTATGAAGATTTAAAGGGAAGAATCACAGTGGGCAGCAGTGTTCTTAAAAATATCGATTGCTGTTGTGCTGAAACAGGACTTCAAATTACATTCAGCACAAACATAGCAGAAATACTCTTCCAAGGCTCTAGGAGCTGTACACAGGAGATTAAGTTCCCAGTTTATGTGTTACGTTTTCGCTGATTCTTATAGCTCTGAGTACACGGGTTTTATTGGACCAAGTCTAACACCTGCCTTTCTCCTCACCCCCTTAGATTGACGCATTGGGTAAAAGAAGCAAAGAAGCAGAGGCAGCCTTCTTGAATGTTTATAAGAGATTAATTGATGTCCCAGGTAAGAAAATGAATTCCTTATTCTGAAAACCTTACGGCGTATTTTGGTGTGAATGCTGCTGGGTGTTTTCTCCCTTTGCTACGTTAAACTTGAGTTATGTTTTGATTCTGAAACCAAACGTTCCAGCATTCTTTCTAATGGAAGGAACTGAGTGAGCCCTCTCTTGAAGCTGTTCATGGACTTGACTTTTCAGTGTTTGTATGAATCAATTTTTATTATTAAAATATTGCGTGATTCCGAACAATTCATTTATTTGGGTTCACAGTTTAAAAAGAAATACATTTCAAAATTCCATCGAGAGGCAATGCGTGTGCTTTCAAAGGGCAGAAAATTTCTCGTACCTCTGAAGGAGGAAAAAAAGGCCTTGCTCTTTACTTGCAAAGGCCAATTGCTGTGCTCCTGTTCATGTGTGAAGAGCGGGAACGCGTTGGATACTGAAAAATAAATCACTATCAAATTTCAGTTCTGTTCCGTGTAAGTGTGATGAAACATTTTTTGTAAGGCCTTTTCTGAGTATGTATCTTCAGCTTGTCTTTAGTTTTGTTATCACTGTTCTCCAGATCGTTTCTTTTTACAGTATTCTGGGAGTTGATTTGTTTTGTTTTGCTCAATGTTGGAGACATTACTGTCCGGACAGAATTTTTTATTTCTTTAATTATTATTTTGTTTTTATGCAACTGCACCTTTTTAATGTATTATCTACAGCTTAACTGGTTGAAAGGCCAGTGCTTTTCAGGAGCTCACTCAGCACTAACATATATGTTTTTAACAGCAGTGTGGTGCCCAGCGGCCAGTCCCTATGCGTGGCACACGTGGAGCAATGCAGGGGCTCACATTGCTTGTCCCAGACCATGACTGCCCTCCCTCTCTGTCCCAGCCCGGCCCAGCGTGCTCGTTTCCCACTATAAATTGGGAGGCCAATCTGGTGTCTGGTGGTTTGGGTAATTTTCGCCACCAGAATTCCATGGGAGCCTTCAGATGCTCCCATGCAGAGGCTTTTTTTTCTGAAGCCTTGCATCATTGCAGGTGCTGGGATTGGAATAGCAGAGTCAGGCTAAAGCCTGGTGGAGTAGGTAGGACAGACCTCCCATGCTGTGATGGGACATGTCTTTACACAGAAGGAACGTTCTCCTTCATTTGCAAGAGCAAAATTTGCACCCCTCTGTACACAGTCATAGTCCTTTGTCCAGCCTTCCCTGCACATGCCTTATCTTAAGTGTCAGAGAAGTATTTCTTTGATACTCTGACTCCATGTAAACATTTTGGCTTGGTGAAGTTGTGAGTGCGATGGAGTCTATGGGATTAGAAATATCTGCAGGTCTTAGTTCCACATTACATCGGTGAGTATCAGAGCATGCCAGTGCCGTCAGAGGCACATTCCAGATTCTGCAGAAGTCTGTCCAATCTCCTTTAGCCGTGTGGAAGCACAGCCAGTACTCAGTATTTACAACAAATAATACAACAAGAAGGAAAACTGCCATTAGGAATGTACAGCACTGGTAACGGTCACGATGCGGTGGGGCTGAGTTAGGCAAACGTGCTCATGGCGCAGCACGCACAGACTTCCACACTGGGGCTGTCTTTGTGGAGGGCTGTCCTTTCCAGAAGACAGCAGCATTAATCTATTGCATGTGCTGTTCTGCCTCTGTGCGGCTTATAAATCTTCAGACCTGTCCGTTTGGCATTTCAGATATTTAGGTAGAGGTTTCGCTCCGAAACCCTGCCGTGTTTTCTTTTCAGTGTGAGAAGGGAGCTGTGATGTTCTGAGAAAGCTATGGCTGGAATGCTGCAGTGGTTGTTTAGCGTTGAGCATCGCTGTTACATGACAAGGGCGCAGTTTTATCAGGCGTTCAATATCCTTTATAGGACCATATAATAATTGCAGCTGAAGTTTAATTCCCAGCAGCCAATTTTATGGTTCTTGAGGAAAGCTTGTATTCCTCTCTTCAGTAATAACGTGCACACTTTATATAATTAAAAAGGGCTTCTATTTTAATTTTAGTACACAATGATCTGTATTGAAACTCCAGCGATGGTGCTTTATGGATTCAGCTACGTTTAATGATTTTCTTTGCTGACTTGGAGCAGAGTTTTCACTCAGGCTCTCCAAGTGAAGGATTTGTGGGAAAACTGGTGTTCTGTGCATTTTTCTGCATACATCAAGTGGTTTTCTCTTTAAGAGATAGAATAAACCTTTCCACGTCTCTCCAATTTTATGCTACCGTTAAAAGAGAATTATCATTGGTTTGTGCTGCAAAATGTATCCCTCCTAAAGGGAAGTACATATGACAGAAAACACTTCGCTTTATGTGCATTTATACAGCTGTAATTCTCACTCAGATCACTCTGTATGCTTGAGACTGAACCTTTTTAATTAATGGAATTAATTTTCTCATTTAATTGCCTTACTTTCAGTATGCAGTCGAGAGCTAGAGAAAAGTGAATGCTGCCACATGAATTGCACTAATCAGCAAGGTTGTCACAACTTACCTTTAAAAATAATGTGGATGTATTTATTGTGAGGTGAAGGGAGGTTGAGTTTGTACTTGGAGGAAGCTTTCTGCCATCTGTGCAAGATTGCTTTCCTTCTAATTTTATAGAATAAGTGTGTTATGTTAGACCCTTGGCTTTCAGGGTCTTAATCTTGCAAACACTGAGAGTGAAATAGGAGCCCGGTTTTCTAAGTGTTTGGGGGAGCAGTGTTCCCTTGCGGTACATTCCTAATTCTCTCTTTCTAAAGCTGAAACAGAAAAATAACAAGTGTGAACAATATTAAAAATTCTGTATTTTTCTTGTAAAAAGGAACTGTGTTCGATACTTACAAAGTTTATTTTTCTTTTCTTAAACTCAGCTTCACTGCGATTTCCAAGTAAAGGCTAAAAGAGGGACCAGAGTTGAATGCCAGACAGCAGTATCTGCATAAACTGCTTGAATTTCACTTTATGCTGTCTCTTTATTGCTGTGCAATTACTGCACAATGCCAGAGTTTCATTTTCTTGGCTTTCAGTAATGCTCCCGTTACGAATGGCTGCTGTGTAGACAAAAAGAAACAACTTCTGCCTTTAAACAGAAAATCCTCTATCTTGCCGTGGCATCAATTAAACTGAATTCGGGTGCACACCTTGCAGCAGTGCCCGAAGCTGTCAGGGCAATACCTGTAAGTCTGCCTGCTCCTGCTGCTCCCTGCGCTTGGGGAGAGCTCACTCAGGTGCTGCTGTGCTCAGGTCCCACGCTCAGCCCTCAGCCTCCCTGCCGCTGTCCTGCACCTCGTTACACCCTGCAAGGATACAGTAAGGAATCGGGTGGAGGTTTTTCAGCATTTGCATGTTCTGAGGGGCAAGGTAGGTTAGCACAGACTTGCTGTCGGTTTGGTGGGACTGTGCAGCTGTTTAGGGCTGAACTGTAAACTGTGCACACTTCTGCTTGATCTGAATGTCATCAAGAAGGAACTAAATGAAATGTCTCTTGCAGCATAAAAGGGTTGTGTTTTTATTGGAGATTCTTCACAGGTCTGCTGTGATCAGATTCACCATCAGTTTGGTGCTACATAATGTGCATTTTAGCTCAGAGGAGCCCCTTCTAAGGACAGCATAAAACAAAAGAGAGGGTAAAGAGAAGAAACGTACAATTTTTTTAATGCATCCTGTCAAAACAATAAAAAGCAGTAACCATGAGAGATGGCTGAAGTGGAAATATTGTCTTTCCCTTGCTCCTGGCTGCCATAAATTGTGTGCCCAGCGCCGGGCTGCCCTGCGGCGGGGGCTGGAGGGAGGTGGAGTGTTTGCAGGAGTCACAGCCTTGCAGGTCTTACACTGCCCGGCACAGGGCTTTCTTTTCCAAGGGGTGATTGAGCTGAGCAAGCACAAACTTCTTTTAAAATAAATAATCAATTAAAGTAAATGTTAGTGAATTACTTCTACAGGCAGAAATCTGTTTCTCACCCATAAGGAAAGCTCAAGGAACACAGTTCCCAGCTCCATTTGCTTGTGATCATTTACCATTTAGCCACTTGCTTTGCTGCTTGGGCTGTGAGAGGACTGCCATTCAAAAAGTCGCTCGATCAGTGTCCTGTGATTAAAGGTGACATGAGAAAAAGACAGGTTAGATTTCTTTTTCAGAAAAGTTATCTCTTGCTTATGTTGGAGGTGGTAAATGTGTATGAAGTCGTCGTATTCTTGGACATTATGTGACTTGTTTGGATTCTTTTGTAGAGCGTAATGTTAAGCAGAAGGCATAAAGGTTAATACCCGTGCTGATAGGAGGAGGTCTGTGCAGTCTGTTTGCACCCAGATGACCAGAAGGCTGCACAGTGTGCTGAAATGAAAAGCCAAGCACGCAGAGCCTTTGTGCCTGTCGAGGAGAGCTGCGCAAATGCAATTCAGGAAATTCATGCTAAAAACATGGCATGCAAAAGTTAATTCTAAGCGTGCTTTCCATTCGGCTAGTTGTTAATTGTTTCAAAACTCTAAGAGAGCAAGATTGGGCTGTAATACGAGTTTGTGGTATATCCCGACTGATCAGCACAGACCATTTCTGAGGAGTGTTTGCTGCCGGTACACATGATGTGAAAAATTCTAAGCACTTCCAGGTTTGATAAACAGTGATAGGTGTCAAAGTGATCACCCTTTCTCAAATGAAATACACGTAAATAAAATTGGAGCAAGAGGCGTAAAATGAAAAGGCTGATGGTGTTTTTGCTGTCCCTAACTTTGCAATGGAAATGAATATTCATAACGAGTGCTTTTGCTCAACGTTAGAGAGAAAACAAATCAGCGTGACAGTGAGTAGTCCTAGGAGGGAAGGAAGCAAAATGAACTTATTCATGGACAGCAGCAGCAGTGCATACACCACCTCGGAGAGAGCAGTAGGGTGTCTTTCTAAACGCACTTGAAAATCTGATAAAATTAAGCAGAAAATTGGACGTAGTTAATACTTGAAAGAGTGAAAATTAGTAAACCCATGCGGCTGCAGGTAGTGATGTAGCTCGTGACTGTATCCCATCTGAAGGCTGACGCTTTGATGCTTCGCCAGCATGTTCAGGCCAGGTTAAGAAAAAAAAAAAAAGAGAGACTTATGTAAACATATTTAAAATGCCCCAGTTTTGGCTGGAAGAGAAGTCTATAGAATAAAAAATGAGGGAACGTAGGCATTGGAGATTTTCCCACAAACTGTTCTGCAAACCTTTGCACAAAAGAATGCCTGAGGTGGGGGTGAAGAGCTGCGTGGGGAGATGCGGAGCGGCGGTTCGCTGGGGTCAGTGGCTGCTACCCCTAATTTTCCAGCACTGAGGAACGTGGAAGCAGCTCGTAATCACTTCAGCCTCCTCCCCTCTGGGGTCGCAGTTCTGCACCGTGCCTCTCAGGAACGCAGCATAAAAAACCATTTGGGATCTGTGCTGGCTGAGTGCGTGCTGGTTGGGCACCCTGATAGGGTACGTGGTTATTTTCTGATGAGGCACAAAGTCCTGGCCACTGCTGCTCTTTATACTCGTTCACTTTATCCTTATTGAAACGAGAGTCACAATAACTAAAAATAGCTTTGATACTTGAATATGCGGCTTCCAATTGGGCTTGTCTGATCACATACTTTTTTCATCCATTTTTCCTCGCTGAATTAATAAATGGATAAATTCCTTTGTAAAAGCTGGAATAAATATTCTAAGGAAGAAATATCCCTAAAGCACGCACTTTGAAAAATTTATTGCGTGGTTGTCAAGCCCTATTTTAGCTGGTAGGCTGGAGGCACGGAAGGAAGAGGGGAGATGCAGATAAGGGGAAGGATGCAGTGAACGGGCACAGGAGAGCCCTGCAGCAATGGGCACCTGCACCTGGAGGTGCCACTGCCACACCCTGTGCAAGCTCCTGCTTTAGGGACTGGGGTTAGGACAACCCTAACCCTGGTAGCTGGAGCACGGCTGCATATTCAGAGCAGAAGAGGCAGCGTGTGGATGCACGTGTGATGGGGAGTATCAGACTTTCCCTTCCTCAGCTGCAGGAATGTGAAGTGGAATCAGAACAAACCCCTCTGAGTACACACAGAGCTTTCAAACACTATGGAGGGTTCTCTTTTCTTTTTATAATCTCAAAACAGAAGAAATGAAACTTTCAGCATACGAGTGATTTTCTGCAAATGCCCTTTGCTTTGTATTGAGCTCAGTGTGCAAGCAGTAAATTCCAATGTCTTCAGCCATTACAAGAATATTAATGACAAACTGGAGCACTTTCAGTTGCGATGGTTTCTCTTATAACTCACTAGCTCCTTTTTTAGCTGGCATATTATAGTGCCATAAAATCTTGTATCACCTATTATGCATACCCACTTTGAATATTAGGAACTTCTCTGTGGATTAATTTTGGTTCCTTCTTTGAAAATAAAAGGAACTGAGACACAATTCATTAAGGAATCAATCATTTACACTGCCTTGTTTGACTGTTGGTTACCGGCATAGAGAAGCATCTCATGGCCTGATGCAGGCCCAGAGCATCCAGCAGGTCGCCATGCTGGTGGATGAATAAAGGATCATAGAATGATAGAATATCCCAAGTTGGGAGGGACTCATAAGGATGGAGTCCAACTCGTGGCTCCATACAACCATCCAAAAATCAGACCATATGTCTGTGAGTGTTATCCAGACATTTCTTGGACACCAGCAGCTCGGGGCTGTGCCCACTGCCCTGGGGAGCCTATTCCATGCCCACTGCCTACTCTGGTGCAGAACCTTTTCGTGATGCCCAACCTGATGCTCCCCTGACGCAGCTCCATGCTGTTCCCTCGAGTTCCATCATTGGTCACCAGAAAGAGGATGTTTTGAGATAACAGCCCACAAATTTAAAAGCCACATAGTGGTAAAGGGATCTGTGGGATTGTGGCTGAAATGGCCATACCCCGTCTCACACCATTTCAGTTGACCCTGTGGGCATCAGAGTGTTGCCACTGCCACTTTATTGCGATTAATGGGGAGCGGAGCCTGTTGTGTTGTGTCTTTGTCATCCCTATTTGGAGGGGCTGCATTAGAACTGGAAAAATTCTGCCTTGCTGCTTTTGGAGCTTGACAGAATTTGGTGCTTGCTTTCTCGCTGGTGAGGGAAATGGGCATTCGGGATTGCTGGTGGAGCCCTTATGGAATGCTCCGAGGGCAGGAGGGTGAGGAGAACGCTATGAAAAATGGGAAAAGTAAGAGGAGGAGAGAGATCCCAGTGCTGTGGGGTGAGGGAGTAAGAAAATGTGTTTAATTCTTGATGGAAGGAAGGATCTTTTCATGTTCTTTATGAAGCAAGGAGCTGGAGAGATGATGAGCTTTGTTCCAAGCAAAATCACGGCTGTAGCTCCTCTGTCCCTGGGCTGCCAGAGTCAGGGGGGAACAGGAGCAAAGTTATCATTTATTCCGCGAAATCTTTGTCTCAGTCTCTCTAGGCTATTTCAATTTACCCCTGAAATTTCTGGGGAATAATTAATGAATTAATTAAGTATGCTGTGAGGTGTTTGAATATTCAAAAGCTACAGTGTAATTATTATTTTTTCCAAAGCAGGCTTTCAGGTTATTTTCAGATACAGTCTCCCAAGGAAGCTCGGGACCCGGAGTGGTGCCTTCAGGAAACCCAAAAACTTCTGCATTGTGGCGAGAGCACTGCGGCACCGCCGTGCTTTAAAAATAATAAATAAAAACAGAGTTAAAATTGCGTTAATAACGCCGTGCTGAGGAGGAGTTGTTCCTTCCCTCCCTTATCGCTTTGCGTGGGTGTTTGTGAGCGACCAGAGGAAGCCTTGCTTACACTACAGTTTGGGCAACAAAACCACGGTCTTTGTGGAACGGATTATTTTTAGACCCAAACCTTTGGAAACACATTACGGCGGAATGAAATATTAATTGCCCCCGAAGTTTGGCACTGTTTCATAACTTGCTTTCTTCGCGAGGAGGGAGCGCGGAGCCCTTTGTTTTGGAAAAGAGCTCCATCTTAAGATACGGACAAATTGCTGCGTGGCTCTGCCCACGTTGTAAACAAACAAATCGGGGCCGCGGGCACCGCGCTTTCACAAAGGGTTCGGGCGCTTTTTAAAACGGCGAATTGCGACTTTTTGGTGCGTGCGGCCGCTGCCTCCGCGCAGCGCCTCAGGGAGCGCCGTTCCCGCTCACACAGCCGCCTCAGGCGCGCCCCGTCCCGCTCCGCCCGCTCCAGGCCGGGCCTTGCCGCTCGCCCCCCGCCGCCCGGGGCTGCCGGGAAGGGCTGAGTGAGGGCGGCCCCAGCGTCCCGCCGGGCTGCGGGCACCGCGCGGTCCTGTCTGTTTCTCTCCGTGTTTAAGCGCTGACAGCGTTTTTCTCTTCCCTCGGCTGACAGCTCCGAGCAGCGCGCGCTGTTCAGGCAACTTTTGTGCATCCACCTTCCGAAACACCACCGAGGGGTTCTGAACGCCGACCTCCAACGCAGCGTTACGTTCTGGAGCGTTTCCCCTCCTCTCCTTAAATAACGAGGGTGGTCCCAGCATACTCCATATCGAGACAGCTTTTCATCAGTCGCTCATCAGCATGCTAATTGCTGTATGACTAATTATGCCCTGAATTCCAGTTGATTTTCTTAATGAGACAGCTGGGTTAATTATGTAATCGTATGATTACATTAGCCCAGAGTGCCCCGGCGCAACGTGAGCAGTGTGATGTCAGTGCTTGGCCCCCCCAGTGCCCGGGGAGGGCAGCGGGCACTGCTCTGTGCAGGCACCCACACCGAGTCACTGAGAGTGCTGCCTTTGTCCAGCTCAGCGCTGAGCCAGGGTTTGGTTTTTCTGAACAAAACTCAGTTTGGAAATGGAGTTGGCCACCGTTAGCCCGGTGGTGCCTCCTGGTTTGAGGCTGCAGGTGTGAGACGCTGCCTCCATCCAGCTTGTAATGTAAAGCAGCGTTTCATCGAGGTCTGTCTATAGGTTGCTTTGAAAACTGTGCTTTGTTTACATGCAGAAGCAGGAGCACCGAAAATTTGTTCTCTTGCATTGTTGATCAAAAATGATTTATCATCGGGGCATGAATATGGCATAAGAATGGTCTGTAAGTGGTACTGCTGCTGCTTTGCTCCCAGATTGTTTGGTGGACGACTTTAACTTCTAATATAACAACGTTGCCCTTTTTCTTTGCTCACATTTTGGTTAGCTGGGATCTGTCCACTCAGCTCCTCTGTGAGCACAGCAGCTGCTCAGCCCTGGGGAAGCGAAAGCAGCAATGCTGGTGCTAAAATGCAGTATTGCTCTGTAGTGTGGGGAAACCTCAGAGAATCAGAGAATCGTTATGGTTGGAAGGGAACCTTAGAGGCCATCAGGTCCAACTACCCTGCCATGAGCAGGGGCACTGTCAGCTCATCAGGGATCAGGTCTGGGTGCATGAGGCTCTGTGCTGACACACGGTACAGAGGGCATCTTTGTGGGGTAGGGTGCAACAGGTGGCTTAGGAGAGCAGAACGGAGCAGGAAAAGATAGAGGCATGTACAGAACTTTGTAGAAGAACAGGCATCTCCATTTACTGTTGGGCAATAACAGTCACGCTAAGCGCTTTAAGTTTTGGATGAGCTGATTCTTTTTGTCTTTTTTCTCATTTCTTATTTATCTCGTGTCGCGCAGAGATCCTGAACTTCTGCAAGCCAGATAAGAGCCAAACAAGGAGAATAATTTGCAATGAGTTTTCTACATTTAAGTGTTAACTGAGATGATTTTTCTCTTTTAGCAGTTACAGAAAAGGCATTTCTATCTTTGTTGCTGCCTACAAGCTAGTGGCATTTGATTTGTCTGAAGCATGTGTGCCTGTTGTTTGTGTAATGAATCGAAAGTTTTGGTCCATTGCTTGTTTAAAAATTCAGTGACCTCCTGTTAAATGACATGAAACACACTTTGTAAGCCTGGTTAATATACAAAGGTATGCTTCTTCATGCATGCATACATTGGGAAAAGTGGAGTATTTTTATTTATTTTTAAATCCACTCCACTCAAATAGGGTTTATACTTGTTTCATATTAATTGGTGTTCATAAATACTTCAGAAATCATGGCCTTTTAGGGGTTTTTTTTTGGTTTTTTTTTTAATTAAAGAGCACGTTAAGGCTTGTCGTGAGAACTGAATTATTTGTGTCTCCGGTCACAATGTCTTGGTCATCTTATTGCCATGCAGTGATTGGTTTTCTTCAATGCAGTTTGTAAAAATTAAGGCTAAGAGGTGCTTGAGCCTTGTCCTTCGGCAGCATTTAGTGGCTGCAGGCCCTCAGTCCTTCAAATAGGCTCTGGTAAAGTTTGAAGCTTAATGCACAGAGACTGTTTTTCCATTTTGTTTGTTCTGCCACTGTTTTGCTACTTGAACATTAACCTTTAATAGAGCTAAATTAAATATACATGTCCTGATGAATAATTATGAGATCGCGAGCATTTTCATTTTGTGCATAAAGCTGCTGAGGGACCTCAAATTTGACTAAGGGTTTTGTCATCATTCGCTTTATAATGCCCATGTTATTTTTGTCTGATTTAAAAGTAGAAAGCCGTGTGTATTTGGAGCAAGATGCATCTGTGGTGTCTGGCCTTCCTACAGTGGGCTTAGTAAAGAAAAATAAAAAGGGGCGGGGGGGGGGAAAAAGAAGAAGAAGAAAAGAAAACCGCACCAAGGAGCGCAACTCAAACTGCCGGCTGCAGCGGGGTGCGAGCGGGAAACATTTGGGAAGCTTTCATATTTCATGCTTAGTGCTTTTGATTGTATTGAACTTGTGCTTAAATTGCAAAAATGAAAAGGGGCGGGGGGGGGGGGTAAAATCACAGTCACAGTTCTGTAAAGTTCACTTTCTTTCCTTGTGGCATTTTAATGCTCTTTTATAGAAATACCACAAGAAGAGCTAAGATCCCCGTCTCCCCTAATTCCTGTGAGAACATCAGGCTGCCCGGGCCTGGCTCCTCAGCGCAGTGCTGAGCTGCACGCACGTGACGGAGCGGTTGGTCCCGAGAAGGGTCGCAGACCTCCGTGGGAGAGGGGCATGTTGTGACAGCCCGCGCCTTAATGGGGCCGCACATAAATATTGTACGGGCTTCAACTCGTGCTACTGCTGTGACTTAAACTTGGTGTGCGGTTCCTTACCTGTACCCCCCTGTCTCTGCCACAGTAACATTTTAAGTTTGATTTATTATAAATATTTTAATGCAGATAATAATAACGAAAAGTATTTGGCCTAAAAAGCATAAATGAAAAAGCGATGTAGTCATAAACTATGTATGTACAGAGAACAGATGACAAGCAACCTAGATTTTGTATTATGAACGGGGTAATGCCATGAGCTGTTGAAGAACTGAAGTAACAAAATGCAGCAGACTGCTACTTACAATGTCTCTGAGCTCAACATAACCCAGTACTATTCTTTTATAAACTATGAAACAATGCTGGCATATTGAAAAAACACACAGGCTCATGCTTAATGTGTTAACAGAGGTACAATAGACTTATTATGTGTTTCCAGAGACTGAGGGTGGTCTGAAAAATTAATGACTGTGGTGGTTGAAAATTAAGTGAACTCCCTAACATATACTGTTGTTGATCCGCTGAGTTTGGTGTTTAGCATTCCTCGACAGGAGACTAAATCTTTGCAGCCATTTCACAAGAGATGCTGGCGCCCATAACAGAAATGTATTCAATAATCTTTTATAAGTCCGCCGGACTCCAGCATTTTCCTATCCTGATGGGGAAGAAAGCCCAGAGTAAATCACATGTGTACGTGTCAGGTGTGTCCTCGGAAAGGGAACCGGCGTCGGAGAATTAATATTACAAGAACTTACAAAATAATTTCTTACGTTTATTCTATTAGAAGCGTAAGAAAAATAGGGAACGCAGGTCACAAAATCCAAGATGCATGGTATTAAATTCACACAATTAATTATTATTGATCAGCCGCTCTGAGAAAATACAGCTTACATCTCTCTGATCAAATAACCTTTTAGTGCTCAGCTGTGCAGGAGAACACAGTTTTCATCAGAAATTCACTCCTGCAAAAGCGAAGGTATTTAAGGGACACCAGCTGTCCATGGACGGTACTGTCTGGATTGCATTTTTGCCTCAAACTCCTCATTTTGAAAAGAGAAACTTCAGGCTGTCACATGCTGTTGTGTTGTGACTGCCCCCAGGGCAAACTACCCTGTGGGTAAATGCCCCAATGAGGAAGGCACGCCCCACTCTAAAGGGTAGCCTAGATAAAGTTAACTATCCGTATTTTTTTAATTATGTAGGATACAGAGTGAGGAACATAAACAAAAAGTAATTAAAACTTGTCACTTGAACTACATATCAGAGCAAGAAGAGAAAAAGGGGTACTTGTACCCTGAGCTGCTGGAGTTGCAGAAGTGTTGCTGTTACCTTACATTTTACTTTACTGTTTCTTTTCCAGATCCTGTTCCAGCTTTGGATTTAGGACAGCAGCTTCAGCTGAAGGTTCAACGTATGCACGATATTGAAACAGAAAACCAGAAACTTAGGGAAACTCTAGAGGAATACAATAAAGAATTTGCCGAGGTGAAAAATCAGGGTAGGTCGCAAATGTATTTGTTTATAGCTTTTAATGCATACTGTCATTTGAAGACAGATTAAATCCAGTTTTATTTCTTATGGGCATTGTTGACAGTAGCATTGAAATTCAGTAAAGAAAGTGCTGTGGTGTATTACTGCCACTTCTGCATCTGTGCATGTGTGGCTTTGGGTTAGACTCTTTGGATTTCTTGAAAAGTTTCTGTAACACCACATCACAGAATGAGGCTGTTACTGCGCTGTAGCCTCCTCCAGTGCTGCCTGGAAGTGACTCCACTGGCTGAAGTTACATGGAGGCTGTGCTGCTGCTGACATCAAGCTGAATGGGCATGTGGGTGTGTGTAGAACACGTATTTTACACAGACATGCACAAAAACACCCCCAGTATTTCATACATGGGTACAGACTTGTACAAATGAAAATTTTACTGTATTGTGTTTTTCCTCATGTAAATCTGAATTATGTTGCTGGAGTACGTTCAGCATGCATACTTTACATTTACTGTACGAACTGTGCAAAGAGCAGTGTAGAGCAATGAAAACAAGCTAATTATCTTTTAATTAAGTTTTGACGAGACTGGAGTAGATGGACATAGATGAAAATCTCAATTAGATTTAAAGCCTGTTGTCTTTAGGACTGTTCAAGTTTTCTTGTATCTCAGAAGAACATGTTTCCTGCACCAGGAAACAAAATTTGCTTGGTTGTATGCCTGCTGCCCTGTACACGGGGCTTGTCATTTCCATATTCAGTACTAAGTTCTGGATCATAGAAGGGGCTTTTTCGAGGCATTTGGAGAAATTGAAACTTTCTTAGACTATGGAGCCACTGCACACAAGTGGGTAACATTTGAGAGCAACATTAGCGAGCAGGCTGGGTTCACTGTATCTCGTTTTCAGCAGAAGGAGCATCTATACCCCTGCATGATATCGACACGGATGGGATGGCCCCTGGGGAAGACGGGTCCCAGCCTGCAAAGATTCAGGCTGCACTACAGAAGGTGTTATGTGGGAGCCATAATGCTGCATGCCGGGCAGACTTGTGCTGGAAACATACAAGAATTGTTGCTCACTGTGCAGTTTTCATGAGGCTGTGCATCCCATACATGCAGGCATGACGTAGGGATTCATCCCAGAAAGCAGAGGAGATCTCAACTCCCATAGTTGTTTGCAGCAGCTGTGCACAAACTGGTGGTTTTGCTTTCCCTCGTGCACACTGACTTCCTTTCTGTTTTGCCACTCTGGTGTTTGCGCTGTGTTTGACGCCAGTGCAATAGTTTCACACTCTATTTCAAACAGGCATTAATAAGATATCCAGGGAAAAGCCTGTTGTTAGCTAAGGGTGCTTTGATCAGTTAATCTCTTTGTTTGGAGGGCTGTACACAAGCTGTACAATGCCTTTAAGAACTTCTTCCAAAACTGGTATAAGTGGCAGTGGCTAACAAGCTTCAGCTGACCTGAACAGCAAAAGAGGCACTTAGTTCTTGGAACAGTGTAGAGGATTAGTCTGTACCTAGGGGTAAAAACAGATTTTGTCGCAAAAGTAACACTTTTTTTCCCCCATATTTGTGCATTTTTGCATTAATTTTAGTACTCTGTTTCCTTTTAAAATAAGGCATTCAGAATGGATAAGATGCAACTCTAATAATTTCCTTGAGGTGGTTAAAATGGAAGCTGCTTATTTGACTCTATGCTTGTTCAGATACCTGATGACTTTTGCACATTTAGGTGTGAAAATACTTGCAGCAAAGATACCTCCAGCACAAATAGTACATCCTTTGTATGTATGAATGAGCATCCTTTTGCGAGTGTGAGGGAGCACTCTTTGCTTATTCAGGAGAGCAGAATTCATGTTTCCCAGATCTCAGAAGCATTTCTCTTTGCTCCTTAAAAAAAAAAAAGCGCCATGTCCCTTTCATGGCTTATTAATCAGTAATGAGACTCATCTGATTTTTGCGTGGCGAGCAAAATCCCACTCCTTCATTCAGAAGCAGCAGTTGTGCTGGCACTCAGTTCACCACTCTTCCCCTGCTCTCGTGGTCTCCCTGGCCAGCTGCCTTCAGTGCAGCTCCCAGCCTGCAGACCTTATCTCCAGGTATCTCTGTCTGCTGTGACAGTTCCCGAGTCAGGTCTGAAAGTGGAGGCTTTTAAAGGATTATCCTTGGTTTTGGTGGTATTATTGAGATATTTTTTCCCAAGTACTTAGGCTTTACTTTTCATAGCAGAGCTTGTCTTTCTCCCATATTTCTGTGGAACCAGAAATGTTCTATATCCAAAGGTATTTCTCCCAAAGCATTGTTAATGGCAGCTGCTAATAAGCGGATGCCTTTAACCCGCCACATCTCTCTCTAAGTCCACTGAAGTGTATTGCTAGCTGCGAGACTTCTGGCACTCTGATGCTTTTTCCAAATTCCATTATTGTTACAAAGCATACTCTGGTGAATGTCCTGCTTTTCCTCTCGTGGCCCCTATAAGGATTTGGTCCTTTCCTGTGGGTGGGATCAGAGGGCTTTCGCGTAGGAATGGGTGAGGGCACGCATGACACTGTCCATCAGTGGCTCTGTGGTGACTCTCCAGGTTTCTGCCTCATCTCTCATCCATCACCAGGCTCAGCAAATGCAAGGAAGCTCCTTTATCTGAGAGGAGGGTTTATTCAGATTCCCTGAAAGACTGCAAGTGCACTCACTTATAGAGCTGTAATAGTTGATGCTTGTGCATGAAGCCCGACGAGGATGACAAGGCAGTCTGAGTAACGGGAGTATGAAGGGCTCCAGAGTGTCTGTTGCATCTGATCTGTTGTTAGTACTGCAGTTAAATCTTAACTGCTGTGTTTGTCATCAGTTGTGAAGCAGAACAAAGCTGTAGCCGAGATATGTGTTCAATTAGTGTTAGATTGCGTCTGTGCATGAACCATAGTAAAACTGCCTCTTTTTACATGAGCACAGTTAGGTGAATTAACTGTCCTATGTATAAATGCATACTTAAACCCACACTGGGACTTTATTAATCTGTACTCAGCAGCGAGCTAATTTGAGACTGGTCAATAAGGTGATATTATATTTTACAATTGATTTTTTTTTTTAAGTCATGTTAGAGAAACCTTCTCTCTGCTTTCCAGCAAACTGCATTGATCCTTCTCAACATAAACACTTAAAGTTCAATTTAACATTTAGGGAGTAAAAGGTCTCTGAAGGGACTCATATCCATTGATTTTGTGTCAGAGTTGAAGAGCTAAAGTTTAAAACACACTGAGCCTACAGGGTAAAGAAAGCCTTGTGTTGTGGAGCCACGTGGAGCCATGTAAACTCATTCTTTCCCTATTGTTTTTCTGTAGAGGTTACAATAAAAGCACTTAAAGAGAAAATCCGAGAATATGAACAGACCCTGAAGAACCAAGCTGAGAACATAGCTCTTGAAAAAGAACAAAAATTACAAAATGATTTCGCAGAGAAGGAGAGGTGAGTGTGCATGTGTCCTCTGTATGTATTGTAGAAAAAGAGAGACGTGTTTTTCTGTTTACTCCTCCCATCCAGGATCCTTTCTTTGGTGTGCTGAGACAAGTCGTTTATTGAGGGATTCTGGTGATATATGTGTTTGACATGGAATCATTTGATACTCAACTTTGCACAGAAAAACAATTGTGAAAGTGTAGGAGTAAAACAAGGACAGATTGTTGCTTGGCAGTAGTGTTGTGTGGAGGGGTATCATGTTCAGAAGAGTGCAAACCTGCTTTTATTCTTCACTGGCTGTACTGTCCTCTGTGACACTAATCTTTCTCCATTAGTTAGGAGTGTAATTCACTCCACTGTGCCCACTCGCTGTGTCAGTGTCGTTGTGCAGTTGGTACAACCCTGAGGTATTTCAGATGGAACACTGTGCAAAAAGGTGCTTCACTCCTGCTCATACGATCATGTTTAAGAAGGGGACTGTGTTCCTGACCTAGAACTTCAAAATAACTTGCATACTCCGGTGTTAAAATTAACAAGCATTTCAGTTTTTACATTATTGTTAGTTTTATTTAATTTATTTTATTCATCTTGGATGAATTTCTAATCTTCTGCAAATAATAAGGAATGTTTGAATCTTGGAGGTCAGTGGGCAACAAATCTGGCTAAGACCAAGAGTTGTAAGAGGGAGTTCTTTCAAGCTGAGTTCCCTATCTTGAGAACTTAGTTCTCCCATGGAACAATAACACTGAGGCTAACACGTTCAGCTTAGCATAGAAACCTGTCAGTTTATGTGAGCTTTTTGTTGGTGCATGGATTGCTTAAATTCAGAGCTGAGTGGGAAGGATCTACCTATGAGCACAAGGCTTCTTCTGGTCGTCAGTATCCGTGGCTACTCTCTGATAAGTAACATGTAAGTAGTGACTTCAATAAGTACAATTTAGAAATGCATAAATATAGAATGACAGGTCTTAGAAAGCAAATAACAAAAAAAGAATGTATAGGAGAGATTTTGAGTTCTCCGAGTATGTAATTGGGGATGAAGGGAGCTGTTGCATGATTCTCACTACAAATAATAGTTACCAACCTGGTCACCCATGTTGGAGAATTAATGTATGTACCCTATGGAGTACAAGTCAGATGCTGGTATTTTTATAAGGCATTTCACAATTCCAAGACATGCAGAATATCTTAAAAGCAGTGTCACACAAATAACCTCTTCTGGGAGATGCTGAGCGCACTCCCTTCTAAAGATGAGTTTTATAACTCCTTTCCTTTAGCCATTAGCAAAGGGTGTAGTGGCTGTGTGGAAGGATGATGCTAACATGTGTTTTCCTGACACACACCAGAAAATACTGCCTGTGGTCATAAGAAATGTGAGCATATTAGAGGTCTGATTATGCTATATAGAAAATATCAATGTGAAATTTGTTTTGAAATATGTGGACTTTTTTTGAAGTAGCTAATAATATTATATATATTATACTGAAATTGGCATCCATTATAGCTGTGATGAAACAGCTGCCTCATCTATCCAGTACATCACTTATGGCAAGAAATTTCTTCATTATGACAGTAAAATGGAAATGTATCATTCTCCTTGTACTAACTTTGTACAACAGAGGGTGCTTGGTGACAATTTTCTTAATGTGTGTGACATTTCCAAAACAAATTATGCTCAAGAAAACCTTCCACTGAAGTTGTCATTTATATAGCAGTCAACTCTTGTATAATGTTCACAGCTTATGTTATGAGGTGGCTACACTGCTAAAATTTTAATAAGTGGGACTGCAAAGTATGAACAGTATTGCAATGTGACATGATTTATGGGTCCCAGTGAAGCACCTTGTAGTCTGTGTGGTGTTGTCAGTTGTCTGATTACGGTGGAGACAGTTAATCACTTTATCTTCCAAATTTGCAAAATACAAGTAAGTTGTTTAACATGATTGCGTGCTCTGTTCTCACCTCTTCTTTTCCGTTTACAGAAAATTGCAGGAGACACAGATGTCGACAGCCTCGAAGCTGGAAGAAGCCGAACACAAAGTTCAAGCTTTGCAAACAGGTTTGGCATCGCTATTCTGACCTATACCAGTGCTCAGGCTGGAAGTGAGAGGACAGAGATCCTTCAGTGGGTCAGGACTGTGCGTGAACCAGCTCTCTCACACGCAGAGATCCAGCAGAGCTGGAATGTACTTTGTGAATCAGAGCTTCTTTGGGGCTTCACACCTTAAATGAACACTTGAGTTGCAGCCAGTCTATTGATAAATACGGTGGGCACGGCCAAGCACAAAGCACACACAGCTTTAGAACATCACAGCAACGAAAACAGGCCATGGAACTTTTCATCCATGTTGTGTTTTGCTCTGGTTTCACACGTTTCTGATCTATGATAAATATCTGTAGTGGTCTGGGTTCAGTATGAGCCCAGTATCTCCTGGTGTGTCTTGCCTGTTCTATGATTTGCCATTAATATTTCTGCCCATCTCTGCATTCTTACATATTGCAGGTCAGGATGGATTTGTTTTTGTTTCCTTTGAGAACACAAGAAATTTTATTCCCTGAATTATCGCAATAAATATTTCAAATGAATAAGCAGTTTACCCAGCTTAATAAGAAATGAATAATGTCTAGCTTTGTTAAGCAGAATACAAACTGGACATTTTTGTAATGTAGACGTAATACCAAAGGAAAATGAAAAATCAAAAGATAAATTTCTGCAAAGTCATAATGGTTTGCCTAGGTAAGAGGACAGAGCAAGGAATTTTTCATCAGGAGCTATAGAGCTTTATTTATGGCTGAATTAAAAAAATGGAGTAGTCTTTTTGCTTTTCACTGCTGTTACAGCGCTGTAATGCTTCATGTTTATGCCTTTTAGCCCTGGAAAAAACCAGAACAGAACTGTTTGATCTGAAAACAAAATACGATGAAGAAACTACTGCAAAGTAAGAATTCACTGTTTTCCTCCTATTTCTTCCTTCAGGGTATCATTGCTTTTTTTATTTTGTATCTGCCTATTGGAAATGGACAAGAAAGAAGAGGTTTAGAGTCCACATTTTTTTTGAAAGCATTGTCATAATTTGGTCTCCTGTAGAGAGTTTATTAATTCCCATGTTTTCTTCCACCCAACAGTACACTTTGCCTGGCCCACATGCTGCTGCATTCCTGATTTAATTCTCAGGTGCTACATCTGCTATGCATCTTTTATTCTGTGTCTCATATTTTATTTAGAAATTGAGCACTTTCAGAATTCAGGTATTTTCTGTGATTTTCCAATCTTGCTGAGAACAGTTAGTTTACTCAGGGATATCTATTGCATTGGTAAGCACCCCGATTCTTTCTGGTTGTGGCATAACAGTCATCTGTCTCCAGAATTCACCCCAAACTATACAGAATGACATTTTTGGCTAATTGTTGCTTTTTTCAAGCACAACATAGAGGTAGTCTCAAATATATGTACCCTTGTCTTCTTTATGGTCACTGTTCTCAATTATCTCTCGGGTTTATTAACAGTAGGAAACAAAAGAAGCAAAATGGATTTCTGCTGTTTTTTTCTTTGCACCCTTCGTATTTATGGAAATGTAGTGATGAGAAGGAATTCTCATGAGCAGCAGTAAACCCAGTATTAAGTCCATACAGTGCTTTCTTCTACTGGAAATGAGATGGGAAAGAAAGGGGTGACCTCTGTAAGAGCAAGGTGTGGAAGACTCAGTCACACCCTTGTGCCAAGTGCCCATGTCACACTCAGGGCATCAGTGCCTCCTCCTTTTCCAGGTAGGTGGGTGATGGGTGAACAGTGAGGAAAACCCTTCCTCCCAACTGTGCCACCTGTTCTGGTACAGAAGGTACAGAAGGAGAAGGCTGCTGGCAGTCTCCATACCGGGGGGAGAGAGACTTGAGCACAGGCTTGGTGAGAGGAGTGTCATGGCTTTGCTGTGGCCTGTAGGGAAGTGGCTTTTTGGTATGGCACATGGCAGAACCAGGTTTCCCAGGACCACTTAAATTCACAGCAAGTTTTAATTTCTTAGAGCATGGTTTTGTGAGCACAGAGGATCCAGTTCCTCACTGAAGAACACAGCGAGCTTGGAGCTTACACAATTCAGTCAGCAGCGGTTAAGAATCAGTGTCTGGGGTTGAAATACCTTTTACATTCATTAACAGTAGTCTTCAAAGTAAATTTTGGTTTTGCCCTGTAACTCCAGTCCCCTTTGAGTTCTGTATAAGGTGATCGAATGTATTTTTTTCCCTTGTTGATTTCATCCTTCTCTAAGAGACGCATACTAATGATGCTTCTGATGGAGCCTTAAATTACTGCAGATTGCCTTTATTTCCCTTTCTGCTCCTAACTGGTGCTTGGCAGCTCTGTTGCTGTGGTTGCTGTGATTTTTGTCTCGCACACTTCTGCAGGAACAGAGAGGTCAGGGCTCAGTGGTTGTAGGCCCGGAGCCTTTTAGCCCCTCACCTTTTTCAGTGCTTTTATTTGCAGTGTTTGCTTCAGATTTTAATGCTGTGTGCCTTAGTAGCATGGTTTATCTTACACCGGGCAAAAGATGTACTCTAAGCAGATTGTTTGCACTTCTAGTGTATTTCATTTTTTCAGGGAGAGTCACACAGAGATGTTTTCTTATGATCTCGAATACTATTCTTACCTAAACACAGGGAATGGCATCAAGTGAGTAGGATCTGCAGTAGCAAGAAGTTTTATTGTGATCTGCAGCAGAATGATTATGGAGACTGGGTCTGCAATGTAGAGATCACAGAGCTGAATCCTGAAGCAGGCGTTAGGCATGTGCTTCATCTCCTAAACTAAAATACTGTGAAAACAAACTTGTGGACTGTAATAACAGCAGAAATATTTTATCATTATTTTGGATATTTATTGCAGGAATAGTTCTTGCATAACAGCAGTCGTCCGTGGTGGTTGTAGCCCAAATTTTGCAACGTGGAAATCTAGAAAGCCATGAAAAGGGAACTGAATATAGACAGGGAGATTGAGTCATCTATTTTAATTGTAAAAGCTGGGAGAAAAGTTGAAAAAACACCAATAAAAATGGTGAAAGACAGTTTGATTCTTCTCTGAAAAGAAACCCTCTTTTGATCTAAGTCTGTAAAGCTACTTGTATTGCCAATTTTAATTTTGTGTTTTAAAAACATGTGATTTTTATCTTAGGCCAGAATTGTTAGTTTTACAGACACTTATTTGATGCAGATGAATTGGAATGCCTTCAGGAAAGAAAAGATAATTGTCAATTTTTTGAAGCTAAAAGTGCTTTGAAGATTGTCAGTTTCGGAGTAAATCTGTCTTTTAACTGTTTGTAACTGTGAAAAGCTTTCAAAAAAAAAAAAAAAAAGAAGTCTTCAGTATCAGCATGAAGGAGTCTGGATTTTATCCTAGTGACTGGTGTTTGTGATCTTGAAGTTGGAAATCACTATGTCAGCTTGTTTGTTTATCTTCTGGTGGTTTCAGAATGTCCCAGTTCAAAGCGCTGCGTGCAGAGGGAGGTATGGAAGTAGCTGTCTGAGCCCGATGCTAGCGAGGCATCTTCAGCTGGGATTGGATTCTGGACTTAGAGTCTTCAGTGAAATCAGCTGCTTTCACTGGATTTCACAGAAATCTCCCTTCCCTTTGGCAGCAGCCGGGCGCTGCGCGGCGCAGATAGCCTGAGTGCAGGGTGCTGAAGGCGTTAACGGCGAAAAGAAGTTTATTATGTGCAGTCATTGCAGTCTGTCAGCTGGAATATCAGACGCTGAATTTGACAAGATGGCAGCAGAAAAGTTTTCCATGTGTAGGCTTGAAGTAAAATGTAATTAGCCTTTATGTGCAGAACAAGGATCCATTGATGAATACAGCTGGTCTTTGTTTTCCTCTGTCATTGAGTGTGGGAGGTAAAAGTGTTCTTCTTCATGTTTATTAATACAAGATTCCTTAGACAAATGGCAAGCACAGTTTAATATTTGTTGGAACACAGAGGGGCTTGCCAAAACAGTTGTTGTGTAAGAGGATTTCAAGGTTTTCAGATTATAATCATCTCTGGGTTAAATAAATGAATGATTACTCTGCCTTTTTCAATTAAAGAGGCACATCCTCTCTCGAGGCCTGATACTGATTTTGTTTGCTGTCCCACACATTTCTATCAGCAAACCTGGTTTTAACAAACACTAATGAGTTTGATCTGGAGATTCTACCAGAGCTGGAACTGAAAAGCAAACTCGGGCTTGAGTTTCAGGAAAATTAAATGATTTTTTTTCCCTAATACAACAGGCATTTTTTTTCTTTGCCCTCCGTAGAAAAAAAAAATAAAATTCTCGTATGGATTTCCTTAGTTTTCTGAGGACAAACTGTTCTCCTTGCTAACAAGCTCTTTCACTTCTGTTTCACAGCAGAGTCCTAGTGAGTGTTTAGGTTCCCAGCTGAGCTGCTGACGCTCCAAGCCGGAATGGTCCAATTCCAGTTTTAAATAAATTCCAGAGCCACCTCTTTGCTCCTGCCCCTCCTCTCCCCAGTGTAAATGAATTCTAATTGGAAAAGGATCTTCAGTTGTAGCACATGCAGTAGGCTTGTTACATTACTGTTAACATGTGGGTTGAGGCTCCCTGCCTTTGATGAAAGAAAATATCAAATTTCACAGAAATGCTACATTTTCACCAGTAAACCTTAAATAGTCTTGTGAGGTTTTTAGGTACTGCACCCAGTCCTGCAATAAAAAGCCTTGGAAAACAACACGGAGCAGAAAATGTTTGGGTTGAGGTTGCTGGTTGAGGCAGCTTCGCCACCGCTTTCATTCCTGTGTGATTTTCTGGGAGGTGCCAACTTTCTGATCTTCTGAACGTGGTGTGTGCGTAGGAAATGAAATGGAGGAAAAACGTTGTCATATTTACTAGAGGATTCATCCTAAAACGATTACTGTTAATAACTTATAGAATAACATGTTGTTTTCCAATATACGAAGCAGGAAACTGCTTTCCATTTATAGATCAGGCTGATGATTATTTTTGTGCAGTATAGTAAAGGATGACACAGAGGGGCGTATTTGTGCAGCGTCATTAAGATTGAACACTGGTGCAATATTGCAAATTACCTCCACCACATGGATCCAGCTGACTGGTTTTAATCCTGGACTACATTTTAATGAAAACGAAATCAGGAAATGACGAGAGTGCAGTTGATGAAAATGTGGTCTGCGAGCTGGCAGTCCCTGCTTTACAATACGAGCGCGATGTTTGATGTTTTAAGGCCCGACTCTGTAAACGTGGCTCGCAACATTTCAGTATTTATATTTAATATTACTTCTCTTGCGGTGGTCACACACCTCAGGCTGTGAGGCTGGGGGCAGGGAGGTGGGAATTCATCTTACAGAAGCCATCTCTGCCCTGAAGAGCTTACAGCAAAACATCATGGCAACCCAAAATAAGTGAATGAAACAAATGGGTGGAAGCTCAGGAGCAGGAGGACAGAGTAGTGCCTGTTTCCATCCGTGTATCCTGCCTGAAAATAAATCCTCAAGTAATCTGCACAAAGTCAGAGCTGGGTGACAGATGGGGACTGCCGGGGAGGGAGGCAGGTGATGCTGGAACGCGGGCAGGAGGGCTGCAGCGAGGCAAGCGACTCGTCCTGTTACCTGCACCGAGTGCAAGGTGCATGAGTCACTGGTTCTGGGGACAGGAGGAGGTTTTTTGGTTGAAGTGCCAAAATGCAGTGACAGAAGGACGCGGTTGTGTCGGGTGGCTGCTCGGGGTGAAGGGCTCTCCTTCTGCTGGCTGCTCAGCAGACCTGTTCTTCGGGCACCAGTGTGGAATAAAGTTCTAAATGTGCGGCTTTCTGCATGTAGGGAAGGGCTTGGAGACAGGAGCAGCAGTTTTAATCAGGAGAATTATTTCTGCCCAAAGTTACGTGACGGAATTAGAGTTCAAGTATTCATGTGAAATCTTCTGTTACACTGGGACAAGTCTCACTTAACTCTGACTTCAGGGGAATAGTTCCCAATATATTCTGAGAATTGAATTTGGCCTATGAATTATTTACTTTAATTTTTTTAAACCTTTCTTGTTTAAGTACTAGATCATACCAATATATCACGTTCCAAATGTTTGTAGTCTTCCATTTTGACGGTGCTCAGGGTCAGACTGAATAAAAAATAAAGTTGTGCTCCCTCCAGCATTACATAATTACCGTGATAGATGTCCTCAAATGCTGCTTCCCCCCATTGAGCATGAAATACTGTAGTTAGGATGGTTGTGTTGTACATGACATGAAATACCTTCTCTTTGCTGTGCCTTTAAGGTCTTAAAGTTTCCTATTTCCTGTTCTTTTGATGAGTCATTAACTTCTAATGCTCGTCTCTGGAATTATTGCTGTACTTAAAGTGATTTCCCTAAAAACAGGAGATGGAGAACTTCATAGGCCGTGTGTCTTACAGCCTTTTCCCTTTAAATTCTCTGGTCGTATTGCTGTCAGTGAAACCTGGGAACAGCGATAGCAGGGAGGTGAAAATACAGGGAAGATGTTAAAGAGAACTAAATTTTTTTTAAAAAAGGAAAAAAAAATGGAATGTCTTGGATCTTACAGAAAGCTCTGCATGCATTTTACAAGTTGAGATTTTTTTAAAAAAGGTTTTAATTGTACCTTATGCAAAGCAGAACAATCACTATGTAACTTTAATATATTTCTTAAAAATCAAGAAGTGGAGTTGAATGAAAATACTTTTGAAATCTGCATAGATTCTTGATGTAAAGCTCTGTGTGAAAACAGGACTGGAAAGCTCCTCTGCAAAACAGCTTGTTGTTGTTGTTGTTCATTTTTTGGGGGGGGGGAGGCAGGGTTGGTCAAGTTCTGGCTTCAGCCTACAGTCAAACCCTCAAATCTCAAGGCTGTTTGATGTGAGGACTGAATTACTGCATTACCATGAAACACTTGGAAACCTTTGTGAAAGACGTGCTTTGAAACGTTGCTCTTAGCCTCTACTTTTGGGTAGGGAGACTGAGGCAAGAGGAGCAAGCACGATGCTCAGGGCGAGCAAGTCTGGTCTTGGCTGGGATTGAGAAATGCACAGACATGAGAAACATAAACCACAAGCTGGCAAAAAAGAATTTTCTTGTATTTAAGTGTGCATTTTTGAGAACTCCATAGAAATAGAGCGTTTAGTTTGTAGGAGTTAGCGCTCTAGCTGGACTGCGTTGTCTCTTGCTAGGCTTGTAATGCTTGTAATTAGTTAATGTAACTTTCTGACAGCACAGAAGTGCCCTAGGTCCTTTCAGGGTTTTTATTTGTTTTTTAACCTCAAGTGAGACTGTTCAGTTCCCTTTTCTAGTGTAGCCTAAAAGCTGGTGTTATTTAACAGCCCAAAGTAGAAAAAAATAGCCGTAGGGTATTCCAGCATATTCTAGTCATCACCCAGTTATGTTATCTGTAACCTTGGGTTGACATGAGATCCTTAGCTGGAAGACTTTAAATAAATATGGAGCATTGCTGCAGAGGGTCTCACAGCACTGCGCTTGTGTGCTGGGTGCTCAGCTGTGCCCTGGGCCTGCAATCCAACGGACAAGGTTGGAGCTTCCTTGCTTTGTGGGTCTCCATGAGGCAGGCAGGGGCAGCGTTGGCCCTGTCCTGTCTGTCCTCACTTGCCCTTGCTGGGGCCAAACCTCGCCAGGCTTTTGCATTGTTCTGCTGAGCAGAAGAGACCCCGAGCATCTTCCTGCCAGCAGGACCTGCATTCCCTGCGAGCCTGACAAAAGCAGCAGTTACCACGTAGGCCTTCCTCACTGCCATTTACCTCACCCTCTTCTCCCCGTGCTCAGTAGATGGATTCCAGCTGTGCTTCCCACTCCCACGCAACAACAAAGCGGGCGAGAAAAATGAGTCACATAGTGTACGTTGTGCTGCCTCATCAAATGGAAAAAGATGGAGAGGAAACTTCACAAGGGTCCAACCACCAAAACACAGCGTCCTGGATAACAGCCTCTTCTTTCTGCGTTTATCGTCTTTCCCTTTGGGAAGCCATGTGTGCCCTGGGAGCTGGGAATCTGCTCCCCTGTGTCTCGCCTTGTTCCACCTGAGCAGCTTCCATGACTCGTTTGTTTTCATTTTCTTTTTTTGTCTGTCTTCCAGAAACAGGAACATGTTCATAGTTACTGTCAGTGACTGTATCTGGCACAACCTTCATTAAAGTATCCATATGCTGTGTCCTCATTAGACGGGTTTTTCAGCATCTCATTAAATGTGTTCATAAATGTGTCTTATCCCTTCCCTACCTTAAAAAGTTACTGTGACACTACAGCTGTAAGCCACCTTACTGCACAAACGAGGGCATTATCCTATCCATAGTTGCTTTAAAAGTGTATTTCCAATTAGTTTTCACCATGTTATCCATTGGTACTGTTGATTTTGTGTTCAGGAAACGTTTAGATGTTATACTAAGGGACATGGTTTAGTGGGGAAATTTGGTGGTAGGTGGACGATAGGACTGTGTGATCTTAGAGGTCTTTTCCAACCTTGGTGATTCTGTCATTCTATGCTGGGACCTTTCAGCTGTTCATGTAGCTCAGGGCGAAGGCTGCAGGATGAATGGCCTCCACCACTGCTGGAGCTTTAAAATTTCTGAGAAGGATTTCTTCTACCCACCTGACGTGAATCTTTTATTTCCATTTTAACCCGTATCCTCAATGCCTGTGGCTGAAGCACAGCTCGGAGAGAAGCATCAGTGTTGGACATCAGAGATGCTTGTCCTGCCTCATCCTGGAGACTTCACTTAATGAGACCTAAGAAATATTGTCTCACTTTTGTATCCTCTGATCTCAGTTAAAAGACAAGAACACCACGTGAGACTGCAGTTTTGTATGCCCCAGAAAATATCTGGTATGATGAAAACGGATCTCATTATCTTAAGATTTTTAAAGTATGTTTTAATGAAAGTGATTTTTAAAATTCTGTCTCTGAGTAAGAAAGCGATAATCCCAAACATGAGGAGCTAGGAGCCAAGACTGAGCACTAATTCAGGGATTTGGAAGAGAAAGATGTTGGCCAGCTCGTGGAGCAGGAGGGATAAGGCAGTGTGGTGCAGGCACTGACACCAAGAAAAACAATAGACAACATGCAGGCCTGTTAATAACTTCATTAGCATTCATGTAAAGCATTAAATAAACAAATGCGTTTACAATCCTGTAAGCCTGATATTACTAACCCTTACCATTTATCTAGTGTGTTTCTGCAGGGGCAGATCATAGCAGAGGCTAATTAACTGCTTTTTGGCTCTGACAGCCTCTCCTCCCATTCTTTCAGCATGCTGGGAAATGGAGTCACACGGAGTTTGGTCAGGCAGCGAAGGGCAGTCAGTACTGCAGCAAGAATCAGCACTCGGAAGGCAGCAGCTAGAAGGAAGGCCTGCTCCTTCCCTTTTTTCACTTAGATACAGCTTCTTGATGCTGGCTGAATGCTCGCTGATTGAATCTCGTGAGTTCCAAGTGCCTGTTCACAACAACTTCTGAACAAAAAGTGAATTTGACTGAGACGCTGCCTTAGGGTTCCTGATCTTTCGTAGCAGGCTTTCAGTGGCTTGTAGCAGGTGGTCTCTGGTTACTTGTAATCACTGATTATAGAACCTGTCTGATTCTTTCTCTCTAACTAATGAACTTTAAACTCAATGAATGAGGGATTCCTCCCCACCCCCACTAGATTTTTTATGTATTTGTGGGGGTTTGTAAGCTACTTTGGGCTTGGTTTGGTTTCTCTTTGATTCTCTCTGGGCTGCACGTGCTAGATGACAAACTGCCATCCTCCTGGTGAACTAATGGGAGTGAACCACTCTTAACCAGGAGCACTGCATTAAAGTCACTTGGGTTTCCAACTGTGCTAATGAGGGTGGGCCTCATTTAGTTGGACACCTGTAACCATTCCCCTTCAGGTGTGTGTGACAGCATCCCTGCAGTGATACACAAGCTGTAGCCTTAAGTACAAAGCAATATTTATTTGTCTTACACAAAAGAAAGCATTCTAACAAAAGATTAAAACTGAAAAAAGCCTTGTAAAGTTTCTTAGAACTTTGTTAATTCCATCACCCTGCCCGTAGTGGTCTTTTTGTGCCCAGTTACTCAAAATGAATGATGTTCGCATACACACATTTATCTGTGTAGCACCAGGGCAGCGTTTTCCATCTTGCTCACCTTTGATTCAAAATTCAACGCTGGGAAGAGTGAATCTTTCTGTTACTGTTGGTGCAGGGGAAGATTGTAAAACAGGTAGCTTTCTTTCCACGGGTCCTCAAGAAACTATTTACTGATGTTTCATTTCCTGCGTATTTCTCCATTTACTGTGCCTGTGTTATTAACCTGCCCGAACACAGTGGTTACATCAGATAACCTGAGGGGCACATCTGCCTTTCATTAAAATGTAACACCCATCACTGTCATTGCCAACCATGTCGTCTTACCAGCTGGGTTGCCATAAATTGCTGTGAAATGCATGCAGCCTTAACCAGCAGTGAGGAGTGCATAACTTAACCATGCAGTCGCTAACCATCTTAATAAATCTAAATTCACTCTTTGCTGGAGACACTTCAGGGAAAGCAGCTAGCAGCTCCTCCAGCCCGTTATCCCACGTGGTCACGGTGATGCGAAGGGTGAGTGGAGTGGTTCTAGGGGAGGGATGGCTCTGCCCTGCGCTGTGCTTCACCCTCGCTGGCTGGGAACCTGTGTCTCATGTAAAACAAACAAAAAGCACCGCCAAGCAGCTGGGCTTGCACCCACAGTGCCCAGCATCCTCGTTCAGGGCCGTCATTAAAAGATTTCATGAAACAGCCTTAAAAATGAAAAGTTTCCTTTCTGTGAGAGAGAGAGATAATTGAACTCATTGATTTGTTTCACGGTTTGTTTGCCCTTTCATTCCCTTCCTGAGGTGCTGTTTGTTGAGGAATGTCTCCAATTGCCAGAAAGACAGTGGGGTGTCTAATATTTCCCCGGCAGCTCTCCTTTCAGCCAGAGCAGAGTACTGTGGCAAGCCTCCGATATGAATTTTTAATGCAGAACTTTATAACACAGCCCTTGCAGCACGGCTGCACTACTCTCTTGAGCTTTCAGATTTAATGCTCTGATGAACAGAGCACAGACTTGGGGCATTCGACAGCAGTCAGAGTTAACCCCTACATTTCCGACTGCTGTAGCAGTTAATTTCCCTGTAGATTAATACAGCCGTGGGTGGAAGGATTCCAGATACTTCTGCATTGGAAAAGTAGCAGAATAACTTGGAATTTGACTCCAGAAACTATCTGTGATATGTGTTTTTAGCCTTTTCCCTCTTCCTCTAACAAAAGGAATTTCTAAGGCTATTTACTTTCCTCGGCTCAACAGTAATGCAGTCATTCTGTGCTGGGTATATGGGCGCTGCCCTGCCTGGTGTCTGATCTCTGATAAAGACCCGTGCTGCTATGCTGGACGTCCAGAAAGGGGAAGAAACTGAAATAGCTTTAAAATGCATAGCTGTAGATGAATTTGCTGTAGGAATGTTCTTCCAGATCGTTTTGTTGCAGTCCTGCTAAACTTGAATAATTCTCCCGTTCTGTTCATGCCACTGCACCCGCTGCTCATCAGCTTTTCTAAATCATTCCTTTACTTATTAAACAATACCCGTCCTGTTGTATTATCTGGGGGAATATTCCTCTCCAAATCCTTTAAAGTCTGTTTGCACAGTCTTTGGGGTGTTTGTAGACAGCTCTTTTGGCAGCAGAGCGTGTCGCAGCCGGGACTGGCCTTTGGGGGACCTTGGCAGGATTTTGTTGAGAGAAGAATGCTGCATTTGTAGGTTCAACTTTGATAATGGAAAAGAAGTTTGATGTATTTAAATTGTGATAGAACTGATGTAAGCCAGAGAGAATTGGATGGGACACAGAACATGCAGAGGTGTTAATGGCATTTGGGAGAAAGGCTTAGGAGGGGGTTTGTGCTCTGGTGATGTTAAACCATTTGCCTTAAGCCCTTGCGAATGAAACATGCGAGTTGCTCTCAACTGATACCACAGAAGTACATTTACACTTTTTAATCCTAAATCAGCATCTCTGCTCTGGTGAGACATGTACACATTTATTTCAGGTGAGGTCTTTTAAGCAGCTTGTCTTATTGGTTATAGGCCCAAGATTGCCTTCACTTCCCCCCACTGTTATCGTTGACTCACGAGATCAAGGTTTTCAAAGCTTGTTGCTAAATGCAGAGAAATCCCATCATTTCATTCAGTAGATCTAGGCATCTATTAACTTCTGTAAAAAAAAAAAAAAAAAAAAAAAAAAAAAAAAAAAAAAAAGCCTTGTATTTTGATACAATGTTCAAGACTTAGGGAAAGGACACTACTGTTTTCATTACTATACTGGTAATTAGCTCTTACCTCTTATTTTTGTTGTGTCAAGTTATGCTACCTAAAACAAGTCTGATGACTCAGTTTTGCCATATGTAAAAAGGGCACATGGGGTAAGGGAAGGCTTTATTAATGTGGATGGTCTTTCAGTCCTTGGATAGAAAAGTGGAAGTGCTGTTCTGATGCTTGCATTGTAGCCCGTAAAAATAAATGTACATAAATAGAAGAAAATAAATGCACTTGCTGACCATTCATTTGAGCAGTGCCACCCATCCATTAGGTCAGTCTGTGATGAATGGAAATATTCTTTCCTGAAGACCGCACCAGATGAAGAAGATGCATGTGACATCTGCTGTACTAATAATGCTGCAATACCACTGGCTGCCCCAGAGCGTGGGCATTTTAGCTCACTTCAGTGGGTGACTTTAAGCATCATAGCATTTTTCTATTATTTTACCTGTGTGATGCTGTAATGCATGAGTCTGTTGCTTTTACTGAGTCGAAGTGGAAACGTTTATGTAATGAGTTGTAGCAAATTCTAACGTGCATAGTGGTAAGGTTGAGGAGCGTGACTCGGAGGAAGTGAAAAGATCAACAATTTCAGTGCCTTCAACTGTTCTAAAAGTTCCTTGCCACCGTCCTTCCCCTCTGGGGGAAGGGAACGAAGGCTCCAGAGGACAAGAGGCAGAGTCTCCTGTCCCAAATCCCAGCAACGCCGCTGCCTGATGCTCGCTCTCTTGACCTAAATTCAAGCAATATGCAGAGGGGCTTCCAGAGCCTCTCAGCTTTCAGTGCTGCTCCCTTCCTGTGGCTTTGAAGTTTGCCTGGGTGGCCAGGATGATCTTTTCCTGGTCCTGACCTAAGATAAATCTTTGATTATTTTTTTTTTTTTAATTGCATGTGATCAGAGAAAATTGGCTGCTGTAAGTTATTCTTTTTAATTAAAGATTTTGAAGTTGAGATACGCAGTATCTGGATCAGGGGATACAGAATCTGTCTGGACTTCTTACACTGGGGAAGTGAGGATGATGGCTTCAGCTGGGGGCTCAAAGCCAGAAGAAAGTTCTGCTTTTAAAAATGCACGTAAATTACTAGAATGGCTTATATTTTTAGGACGGAGATTGAAATAATTAAATCGCGGCTGAGCGCGTAGTATTAGTGTCTTTGCAGATCACAGTAAGAAAGTATTCCTCAGTAATATACAGCAGCACTTTTAATAACTTCACAATCCCGGGTTGTTTCAGATTTGTGGAGCCAGTAGGGAAATGTGCATTAGCATTACAACTTGCCATCTGAGTGTGACAACAAACAGCTCCTGCTACGTGAATGCTAACAACTGACAAGGCATTGGCTGTAGCCATTTGCCAGTTTAATGGCTTAAGCAGCTTAGTTTTAATTAAACAGTGGCTTCTGTGTATGGTATCAGAGAAAATAATGTTCTGCTTACGGCTCAGTTGTTTACTGTTGTCCCCAACTTGCTGAAGATACCAAGTTTCTCTGTGTTAGCGTTCAGCTTGTGCGGTGTCTGCCATTTGATTGCAAACTGTGGAACAAAGGGGCATGGACGAGCCCCGATGCATTCGTTAATTGCTAACGCGGCATCGCCCTGGTGGCAGCGGCGCTTGTGCAGGCAGAGCTCCATGCAGGGCTGCAGCTCTGGGTGCAATCCGTCCCAGCAATGCGCACGCTGGGGATCCCTCATCCCTGCAGGGCAGCGACCAGAGCTGTGTGGGAGATGGGAGTGCAGAGCTGGGGGCTTGTGATAGAGAGCTGGAATCCTTGCCTCCTGTCAGGAGGCGCACCTAACACGAGGTGACTGTAGCAGAAGGAAGGTTGCTCTTTTTGTTGTTGTTTTGTTCTATCTGAAATTAATTTGAGCTATACCACCAGGAAGAAAGAAGTCACGTCCTTGCCGTGTCACTCCCTGGTACCTGGAAACCAGGAACCAGCTCTGTCGGCGCGCTGTGCTGGGGGTGATAACCCTGTCACTGCATTGCTCCCAGAGCGAGGCAGGCTGGTGGCGAGCAGAGGAGAAAGGTCGTGTTGCCAGACACAGTTCCTTTTCTTAATCACGCTGCTGTTCAGCTGATAGCTTTTCCAAAAGGCTTTTTTATTTTACAAAGAGTACGTGGCGTGGGATCACTGTATTCTTTGGCTGATGTTCCTTTCCTTCTCAAAGAGGATGGTGTAACGTGAACTTCTGCGCAGCAGATGAAGGTTGAGCACTCAGGCTCCTTCAGATTAGACCTGTAACATCATGCGTAGACAGCTGATTATGAACAGCCTGGATTTCAGCGTTGTTCTTTTCGATTCCTGTTATCAGGCGGTGTCAGGCGCGGCCCTCGTTTCCCTGTTACCTGATCCTTCTGTGTGCTAAAAGCCGTGAGCTCCAAATAAGTCAAATTACTTTACAAGAATGTTTCCATCTTCTGTTTTTTTTTTCCTTTTCGTTTCCTTTTCCTTCAGTCTTTAGATACTGCAGAAACCTTGGAATCCACGTGGCAGTGCAAGCAAAATCTGTAGTTCTGGTGTTACACTCGTGTCAGTGAGGAGGTGACCAGGGTATTTTTGTGATGAAGAGGTAATAAAAATCCATAACGCACCAGGCTTAGTTCAGGTTGTGCTTTCTGGGACAAGTGTTTCACATCTTGAACTAGAACCTCTTGAGACTGACACAGCCTAGCATTGTCTGATTTATTTAATCACATTTACATGAAATCAGATATATTCGTCAACAGAGGACATTGTGAGCAAATTGAATGAAAGCATTACTCAACAGAATTTCTTTCTTTGATAATAGGAAATATCCAGTGAGTTTCAGCTAGCAGAGCTGCTGCCTGTGGCTCAGTAGCAGACCATCCACGAAGGAAATGAGGGCCAGACAGCTCCTGCTATCTGTGGCTTCTGCTAATTCCCTGCTTGATAAATCCACGTCCGGAGCTCCAGCCGGTGCGCCTGAGGGACGCTGCTCATTAGCCAGCAGCACTGGGAAGTTCCTAAGCAGAGGCAGGAAGGAGTAACCCGCGTTGCTGTTTGTTTAGGAAGATAAGTGATGGTCTCCATTTGTTTGGAGTGCAAATGGCTTCAGTGCTCTCGTTCAGATGGGGGATGCTGAGCTGTCCTGCAGCTGGGGCCACCCTTCTGCACCCAGCAGAAATACCCCATAGGGTAACTTCAACCGGCACCCAGTGGCTACTCCATGAGATGCACACCAGCTTCTTCTAGTTGAATAAAGTCAACATTCAATTAGTACTTATTTACAAGACATACCTCGGAGGAATGGATTGATTCCATGCTCATGTTTCCCTAATTCTTTAGGGTAAGTGTTGATTGTTTATGAAGAGTAGAAGTGAGAGGCTGTGGATTGAAGTTGTATTTGTGACCATCGCTGTCACAAAACGTGCACGCAGGACGGCATGTAGTAACTAACCTGCAGAACTTTGACAGTTCTTCCAGTTTGCAGTCAATTAAATTTGTCCATAATCTTTCTGTGTGGCTGCCTGTTCGGAAATACGCTGCTCAGTGACTTTTTGTGTGGATTATAAAATGTCTCATTCTTCTCAGGAGTATAAAGATGCAGCGGTTTTCCTCTGGTCGTGCAGGTCTCTGGAGTTCCCAGATTGCACGTTATTGGTCTTCCCATCGCCTTGGCAAGTGGCAGAGATCTTGTATTGCCTTCCTCTCGTGACTGGCAACAACAGACTTTCTCAATGTTGTGTGCTTCAGAGTTTCTGTTATAAAACAGTTTATCCTTTTTTTCCAGAGCTATCTACATTTAAGGGCTTTGTTTTGCACACTGTTACGAATACATTTGCTGCATGCATTAGTCATTTACAGTACTTAGATCCTGTAACTATTAAATTGTTAACATTTGGAGCCAGCTATAATTATCTTTTATTATTATTATTTTTAATGGGCATAGTGCTTTCTTTCCTCTCTAGCTTTCCTAAACATTTGAGGGATCTCTAAGGTATCTGTTACACTGCAGTCATGCTGTTTGATTTCAGTTTATCATGCTTGTTTTCTTATCTTTATAAAATGCAGCGACCACTAAGAACTTCTAGTCTGCATGAAATGTTTTGTTCTTCTGAATGTCTAAAATGAATATCCCAGAGTAAAATGTACAGTGAAGGCATGGCCATGGAGAATCCCACCTTCCCTGGCCTCTGTGCATTCAGTGCCTGGAGAGCTGCCATCGCTGGGCACCCACACTGAGCGAAGCAGCTCTGTAAACCCGATGCACATACCCACTGACATAAGTACTTGTTGCTTTTGATACCAAAACTAGTATGAGAAGTGGATAGTACCAATCTGATCATTGGCCATTCTGCTAGACATTCTTTTTTTTCTGCTCTAGTTAGTTCCAGCTAGGAATATGCACTTTTCTTTGACTTCTGCTTAAAAGCCTGAATCGTCTGCGAGCAAATCACTGAAGAGTTGTTTTTTTTCTAATTCCTTTTTTGATTTTTCTTTATCTGAAACCATTAAAGCCAGAAGTGCTTGACTTCAGAACTAACTGCACTCTTCTTTTCCAGCATACATTGGTTGATGGGAGAGGTGGAGGGACAGACAGATGGACAATGGCACTGATGGTTCCTTTTTTGACATCTGGGGGACTACCCACAGACCAGCATTTCTCTGAGCCTTTAATTACGATCCTGTGGGTTTGGGGAGTGGTGCAAGGCCCTCAGCTGTGGTGCTACTGAGCGAGCCCTGTGTTGATGGTCTACATCAGTGATTTTCAGTGTGTTCTGCAAATTCCTCAAATTCCTCTGCTTATTGCTAAGAGGTCACAAAAATAACTGTGAAAAGCAACCAGTCGTGATGTGCAAATGTGCTATGCTGATGTTTGATCCTTCGATGGAAAACTTGAGGTAATCAGAAGATTGAGAAAGCTGGAGGCAGTATTATAGATCCCCTGGTGTATAAGTTTTAGCTGGAACTCTTTCAGAACCTCTCGTGATCCTCTGACCCTGCTGGATGATTCCTGACAACAGCAGTGAGTTTCTTCTCTTTTCCCAGTTCCTCAGCCTGTTACAGTTGTTGCTGTGGTTTTAAACACATGATACCTTCATGTTGAGTATGTTGGACCAGCTTAATGCAGCAGAACACCACTGCAGCATGGGGCTTGAACCGATAATGGGTGTACTTTCACCCTCTCTGAAAGGCAGTGGCCATTAAATACAGCATAGTGAACTGCTTAGGATTATGTAACACCTCTCTCCGCCTGTACTCTGATTAAATAATCTATTTTCTTGGCAAAGGAGTAGGACTTAATTTTCTGTTATTGATCAAAACCATATTTGAGCTGCGATGCCGATGACTTGTTTGTCTTGCTGCCTGCTGGATTGATTTTTGTCACTGCATCGGCAGCGATGCCGTGGTGCGATGTCAGCGCAGAGCCAGGCCGGGTGCACACAGTGCTCATCCAGGTCACTGTGCAACAACCTCTCCATTTGATGAATGTGCGTGTGTAGTATGTAAGCCTTGCTCTTTCTCTTGCATCTTTATTACCATTTCTTTGGTAATCTCATGTCTGATGTCTGTACTAACTAAACTTTTGAATACAACCTCTTTTTTCCCCCCCAGTTTTTGTAGTTAGTTCCCGTTGGCTCATCTTTTCTGCCTGAAGTTGTTTAGGTGCTGCAGTGAGGATTGCTGTACTGAGTACATCACAGCTCTGGAAGAAACTGCGTGGCCTGGGCTGTGTGCAGCGCAAGGGGCCAGCGAGTCTGGCCCTATCCTCTCTGTTTGTTTAACAAACACTTCAGGAGCACAGTAAGGTTCCCTGAATTACTGATTTACTACTTAATGCCGTAAAAGGAGCTAAGCCTAGGGAAAACAGAGGAAGGCTAGATACGCTTTGTTTGGAAAGTTTAAAACTCTTACACATACAGTGCAGGAGCTTGCACAAAATGTCCAATGTGTCAGGAGGGGAAATTACCCTGCTGTGTAGCTGTGCCCTTGCACATGCTTGTGCAACAGGGAAGTGCACAATTGGTCCCAGCAGACTGAGACAGACAAGCTGCATCTTTGCAGCCACTGTGTCCCCGTAGCGTCCCATCAGGCATGCACCCTGGTGTGCAGGTGCAACCCAGTTCACATCCAGCCTGTGGGGCCAGCTCGGCAGCTTACAGACCAGCCAGCTCGCCACGTGAGGATCTGAGTGCTGTCAACTTAGTCATGAACCATATACTGGTCTTGTGACTCCAAGACACATGCTCTAATAGAGCTAGAACTGCATGAAAAAATAAGCATATCCAAAAGGGAGATCTGCATTACCTTACCTCCTTTCTCTGCTGCAGCTGTTCATACAGTTAGCAGGGATGGTTTTTGTCCGCTGCGGAGGCTTGTGACATCAGTGTTTCTCTGGTTATAGCAGAACGGTTTGAGGAGCTACCATTAGCAACAGAAGACTATTTCCAGTTCAAACGTCACTTCTGTGGGAATACTAAACCTGTTACATAAAAGGTTGAAACAGAATAATCAAACAGTTCCGTAGCACAGCCTACAATACTTGTCAGGCCCGGAGCTATTTCACTTCTGCAGTTTTTTAAAGGCTAACAACTGTTGAAAGGGAAATAGAGAACAGGAAAAGTGCTTCTGCAAATAAAATTCTAAAAGGTTAAATTAGAAAATATTGCACTGTCGTCCTCCAAGGGCCCGCAGTAGTACCTAGTGTTGTTGGTTTTTACCAACAATTATTTTAAGTAATTTCTTTGTCTAATACATACCTAGTTTTGATTCCGTGTAGACAGGCACTCTGTCAATCGTATCAGCGAGCATCTCTTACCATACAATGCAACTGAAGGCTTAAGTTAGAAAAGGACAGAGCAGCTTTTACGTATTCAGCAAAGATGTAAAAATAATACATGCCAGCTGCTCTGCTGGTCCCAGCGACTGGCGTGAAGCTGTGCTGCTTCGTTCCCACGCAGCAGCTAATTGGGGCCAGCCTACCCGCCAGCAAGTGGAGGCTGAGGCTGCTCCTCAGGATGCCCCACTGGGGTGAGAGCAGGGCTGGAGTAGGGCAGGGGAAGCGAGGCAGGCAGCGCTTTCATCTGGAGACTGGGAGGTCGTTCTGTGACTCAGGTGATCACTCTCCCTTAAGTACTAATGAGCTGTGCTTGTTGTGCAGATTTAGGCAGTACCTGCCTTTTCTCCTTGCTCCTGTTTGCGTTCTCAGTTCAGTGTGTTTCCCTTCCCTCCTTTGTTTCTCTCTGCCTGATTTGTTGTTGTTGTTGTTGTTGTGTTGGGTTTTTTTTTTCCCAGCTTTGTCACTCAGGTCAGCAAGATTCGTGCTGATAGCGATAAACTGAAGCTGCAGAACGGTGACATAACTGCAGTTTGACAGAAGTAGTGCTTCCTTTCAGAACAAAGCTAGAACAAATTGGGAAGAGAGAAAACTCTATTTGTAATTGGATACGTTATTGTAAAGATAGCAATCATCCTGGCTGTTTATCTTCAGCATAGCTCATGGGAAAGGTAAAGCCTGCTCGAAATGTACAGTATAACACATCCCCCATCGTAGCTTATGCTATTTTCAGCCCATTTATTGGATAGAAGGACATCAGTTGCCTTTATCAGAGAGCATGTAATGCAGTTTTCTTCAATAGCCAGAAGGAAATACTTGTTTCAGTAGCTTGCAGAGAATAGGCACATCACCTATATTCACTTCTACAGCCAAGAGCACTAAAGCATTCAAATACATCTCCCACTTGAATGCTGTGTTGCTGCAGAGTCAACATTTAGCCTTTCTCGTGCACAAAGTGCACATCTTTAAAATAAGTAAAGGAAAAAGAAAAAAATAAGGTGTATTTTCATACAGATTCTATCAGTAAATATTTTTGGTTTTGTTGTGCTTAATGATAATGCAATGTCCAGATGCTATGGGAGCAGTTGACCAGGTAGGGAAGCAGGATATTAGCATGTTTGGGTACCAGTTAGTAAATGCTTGAAGAGATACAGAAGGAGCTTGTTAAGCCTGACTGGATGTGTTTTATCTTGTTTCATGCCAGCAGATCCTTCAAAAGGCCAGAGGATGCTGTTGTAGTCTTCATAGTGCCAATTACCAAAGTCAGGTGTAATAGAATAGAGAGAACTGGAGCTTTTCGGCTAAGATTGGGACAGGTGTGGCTTTCTCTTCTTTCTTCCCTTATATTTACCTTAATACTTGTCCAGGCCACTGGAAAATTACTGTTCTCCATAAGGTAGGAGCTGATGTTCTGTCATTGCCGCAGTGGTAAACAGTAATTTTCCCTTGATATATGCCTGCGGAGTGACACGTGTACATAAAACTGCCTCGCTGTACTGTTTTATTTTCAAACTGATTTAAATCTGTTTCACTGAATATAGGCTGAGTTAAAGGAAAGCTTTTTATAGATTCTTACAGTGATGGACAAAGATACAAAATAAACGAGTGGAGAAATTAATAGTTATCTTTATTTTCCAAATTACCGAGCTCTTTTTGCAGTTAAGGGCAGGAGATGCCGAGTGTCTCTGAAAGAAGCTCCTGAAGATGAATCTGGTACGTTGCTATAGTAAAAATTGTGAACGGCGTCCAATTTTTGAGGCTATTTTTGTTTGAGAGCAAACAAACATACAGAAATATGTGATATTAGCATTCATATAGAATGAGAGAAGATTGTCCATTTTGTGATTTTAACCATTCAAAATCTGGTCGTCTTTCAGAGGTACGTGATGATTCTGACAAAAAAAAAAAAAGGCAAAAAAGAAATCATCAACAAAAAGCCATGAGCTTGCCCAGCCATGTGTACTCATTTCACATACTGTAACTCTAGTGATATTATTCAGCTAAAATATTTGTGTGTGTATTTAGAGGATCTTTAATCAAAGCATAGAGCATTCTTCCTGATTCTTCAGGGTTTAAAATACACCATTCCCTTAAAAAGGAATGGCACCTAGGGTGCCTCCAATCAAGGTCTCTAATTTTGGAAATGTGATCTGTTTTAACTCCAGCAGTAAAAATAAGTAAATGCTGCAGATGATTTATTTCCAAAATCACATAATGTCCATTATTGTTACTGTTAGGTATTTGAAGAAGCAGTTACGAAACAGCTTATGCAAGTTGTAGAGCAGCATAGGTAATCAGTGACTGGTCTTTAAGGAAGTTTTCATTTTGTACTCGATACACTTTTTTTTTTTTTTTTTTTCAAGCAGAAGCAAAACTGGCAATTTCTGCCATGGTGCAGTGGGAGCAGAGCAGAACAGGCAGCCCTAGCACTGCAGGAGCACAGCTTTCAGCCCGGCTTCCCAAGGAAACAGAGCTTCCGTGGCCTTGTGGTCTGCTTTACTGCCAACCTGCTGGGTGCTCAGCGTGCAGTTGGTCAGCTAACCTCCTAAATTAACTTGTGATTGACTTCAGTGGAAATTAACAGCATTAAAAATCCGCAGGACAGTTAGTTCTGGTGTCTCTGGTAGGAATTGGGAGTGGGTAGGAAAGACAGACAAATACTCCATGTGAGTGGAGGGATGCACTTGGAGAGCAGCAGCTCCCTGTGCACTTGCTGGTTGAGCATCCATGTCCACGTTGCTGGAAAGCATCCACGATCCGTATTGCCATTTGTGAGCAGGGAAGGGAGGAGATGATGTTTAGGAGACAAGGGAGTGACCTAGAAATATTGTAGGAGGATGTAGCACTGGGGGGCAGCTACAAAGCACAGATGGGACAGCTGATACTATTACAATAGATACTGTCCAAACAACATTATAGGAACAATCGATAGGAAATAGTGCTTTATTTGTATTCGGGCTTACGGGAGAATGTGCTATTTTAGCTGCTGACTCAGCTCTGTGTAGAGCATCATAGGAAACAGCATGCAAGATTTCAGGGTGTCAGGCAAAACTCTTGGCCTACTGAATTTGGTTTTGCAGTAGCACTGACTTGTTGCTTTCTGCTGAGGATTTTGCTCATTGTAGGAATCCTATAGATTCCAAATCATGAAAATGCATGAGAATGTGCACAGCTCCGCTTCTGAGGCCATTCCTTGTTCTCTTCCATCAGTGCAAAGCACCTTTTTGGATCAAGCCAGTATTGACCACGTCTTGTAAAATATTGCACAAATGATAGCTGGTCTGTTTAATTCTTTAAGAAATTAACTGACATCGAAAGCTCCGCGAATAGACAGCAGAAATGGCCAAACCCTGTGTCATGGTTTTATGATTTTCAGTTATTGGTATTCCACACCATAACACCATGTAGTGTATGTACCTGGTTCTCAGAAGAGAAGGACTACTACATTCCCCAGGGGACTTTGCTCCTCTGTTACTGTTTTCTGGCCAGAGGGAAAGATAAAAACTCGCAGATCACAAGACCTTGTTCTTTCCGCCCGTCTCGTCCCGGCAGCACCTCGCTCCCCAGCCGTCTTATCGTCGGTATTAGAGTAAGACCTACCTTGATTTTGGGACATTCTCTCTCATTGTATTGGATTTATCAGCTTAAATTGTAATTACATTGTATTATAGTGTGTTGTTTTGCATTCTGATATCTTACTTAGTAAATTAGTTTGTTTCTCCTCAGATTGTTGCCGCTGTTTTTGCTCTCAGGCCCATCTCCTTACCCTTTTTTCCCTTTTCCCTTTCCCGGGGTGTGGGTCCGTGGGTCCCCCGTCCCATTTGTCACGGAACCGGGCTGAACGCCCGTAAACCGTTGACACCCTGGCAACAGGAATAGAGAGCTGGAGAGCGGGAGCGGACCTGGAGCTTTAGAAGTCCCAATGATTTGCAGGACACATTCTGGAAGTTGGTGAAGTTCGTGGCAGGTTGTTAAGGTGTTCGGGTTTCTGAGCCCAGGAGCAAATTGGACCGAGTTGCCACTAAGAGAACAGCCACTTCCCAAAATGGCTTGCAAAGGGTGGTTTAGATTAGGGTTTCTCCACATGTGGACCACAAACCCATTAGTGGAATAAGTGGGCGACAAAGCTGTCCTTTGCATTGTCTGGCATGAGATGCACTTTCCTCCTGCTTCCGTTGGGACCAAAAAGAAATGAGGGGATGGAAAAGGTAGAGAACAGTGAGAAACTGGCTTTGTTCATGAGGAGAGCAGCTTTATCATAGAAAGACCTCTACAGCTCATGTTTGAATCTTTGGGAAATAATGATTTTTCTTATCAAATCAAACTACAGAGTGTGCCCAAAAGAACCAGAATGAGTACAATACAAGGACTGTAAGGTTTAATAATGATGCCATCTTCATGTGATTAATAAGACTGCTGATTTCCCACATCTTATCAGCCGACTGTAACTCTGCTTTGTATATTTGTTATCTCCATTTTGTGTTGTAGTGTGGGTAGATAAATGAAATACCATGGAGGCAACAGGAAACAAAACAAAAGTAATCAAACATGTTTATCACTAGAGCATTAAAATGGCTGCTCTGGCAGATACCAGATGAATTATGCAATACATAACTTAATTCTCTGGGCCACAGATGTTTCATTTTTCCTGCAAGAAGATGATTGAACCTTGAATGACAGTTTCAGGCAGTCTTTGATTGCTCTGTGGGTCACATGCTTGATATGACCTGCATTTGAGTTGCTTTCTACATGCTGTTGCTTTATAAAACATGTAAAATTGACATCATGTTGGCTGCTCAAGGCCAAGTCAGGAGTAATTCCATGCTTTTGATATGCTTTGTGTGTGAGTGAGGCAGAGGGAAGGATGCCTGCGTTTAAATTCTGATGTGTTATTGAATCAACTGGAGTCAGGAGGGGGGAATTGCAGCAAGCTCTTTCAATTTGTGATAGGAGGCACTAGGAAATACAGAGTTTGTCATATCTGTGTCATCTTGTATTGTTAGAAAATCTTCAGAGCTGTAGTACTGCATCAGGCAGTGACTCCTGCTGCCCAGGGCACAGCGCAGTGCAGATTGGCAGTGGTGGGGAGGGCAGGAAAGAACGTTGGTTAGTCTAAATCAGCACCTCTGAGCACGAGTGTGCCGCGTGTTCTGAACCTGGAGATTGTGTTCCTCACCTTGAGCACTTTATCCTGCAAATTTGATGGATTTGTACTGATACTGGTGCAGCATGTCAGTCACAGTGTATGTGCCTCTAGGTACTAATGCAGGCAGTATTCGGATGTAAATACATCCAAAATTAAACATCCCAAAGGTCTCAATTTCTCCATAGTATCTGAAGGCAGGACCAAATGTTTGCACCAGAGCTGCGCTGCTGAGCTGCCTCTCCTTGCCTGCTGGCATTAGGACCTGCAAGGGGATGAGCCCTTACCTCCCACGTGAGCTCTAGGGCTTCGCATCCTCTCCCACAGAAGCTGGAAACTGATTTCTAGATCAGACTGAGCAAGGTCATTTGTTTCTGCAGGTTTCAGGTGCAGGCATAATCTCATGCTACAGCAGCCGAAGGATTGTTACCAGCAATATGGTGGGAGGGAACCCACAATAATCCAAATCTGGACACTCCTGATTACTGCTTTGAACCTTACTCATAAGGCTCCATGGGGTAGAGCAAAAATACTGTATGAAGTAGGGCACGAGACTAGGAGGAAAAAAAGAAAGATGGCATTACTTTGCCTGGTGTCCCTTTCTGGACCAGGCAGCACGATGGCTGGGCACACAGCACAAGGAAGACCTGCTGCTGTTGAGAGAAAACCAAAGTGATCCTTGATGGAGGGTGTCTAAATGGAGTGAGCCGCTAGGGGAGTTCAGCATTCGCATTGGCTGTGGTACAACATTTATAAATACATAAGAAAATATTATTGTCATTGAATTTAAAAAGTGCACCATCTATTTATAGGTTGGGCTAGGCTTTAATGCAGCCAGCACGCCTTCACTCTTCTTCATTCCAGCTGCTGACGTTAAGCATTCTTCTTTGGTGTGGAGAGTGTGCCGAGGTTGTGTGTGCTGTAAAACTATGGGACTTGGAGCCCTGCGATTCTAGGAGCTGACATTTTCCTCTTACACATAACTATTTTTTTTCTCCTTGTGTTTTATTAGCTGGTGTCATTCATACCAGTTTCTCTCTGTAAAAATGATTAATAAAACACTGCTGATCTTTAGAAGCTCTGCTCCCTGTTGTATCGCTGCAGTGATGCTGATTTCTATTTACTTTTGTCTGCCCCAAAAGTGATGCCTCTTCTTTTATTATAACAAAGTGTTGTACAGGTTTTCTTAGAAAACAATGTATCTACAGACGAAAAGAGGTTTTATTCTACAGGGGCTTATTTTATTTCCTTCTAGCAATCAAGGGTGTTGTTTTGCATTGTCCAAATATTGCACGGTATCTTGAGCTTTAGAAACTTTTGTATAAACTTTTCTTTGATCTCTGTCAATATTTGATGATCGCTTGACATCTTTCAAGCACCTAAGACATCATTTATTTGAAGATTATACCTGCAGCTGGTGCAGATGCAGCTTACAGCCCTAACTTGGTATGTTTAATGAGAAGCGTTTGCGTGAGGTTTCGTTTATTTCTCAGCTTGAATCTGTATCCAGTGCAGTGCGTTGCTACAAGGCTCCCAATGAGAGGAAACATGACTTAATTTCCAAAAAACCAAAAACCTGAAAAGTTAGGTTTGAGTCTCTCTCCTTTTTGCGGGGGGAGGAATTTGATTCAGTGTGGGATAACTGCCTGGAGGAGTCTGGACAGTGTACACCGGACATGTAACTGTTCCCCAGATTAATCCTGATGACGTACTGTGTAATCGCCGGAGCACCTGAAACCACCATTTCTTTGATCTCTCAATTTAAAGCCTTCAGTGTTTCACTGCTTAGCAGAGAGAGGATTTTTTTCTTCAATTGAGTTCCTAGGAAAGGAAACACCCAATTCATTACTAAAGTTGGTGGATTTATGAATCCCTGAACAGAGAAATTCTTTTACGAGAGGCCTGGATTTATATGACATTGGAAAAAGGATTATCTGATCTGAAGATCCTTAGAGGGTTGCTGTGAAAGAAAATATTAACCTATAGCTCTTGCAATTTGAAAAGTAGATTTGAGAACTTAGTACTAAAATGTGTGTGAGAGTTCTTGCCTTTTGACGTGCTGCTCAGTTAGCTGAAATAAAGTGTTTCTTTTTCATTTTTACAACCTTTGTGTCTCCAACTTTTGGAGGCAGCATTAGCAGTAGATGTGGATTTATCTAATGTGGGTGTTTATTGCATTCGAATCACTATGAATTCAAAAAAATGCCTAAAGTGTGTGTGCAGCAACATTCATAAAATGCAAGGTACGTAGAAGTGGTGGTGGCTTTGTATTACCTCCTGTTAGGGATTTCCTAAGGCATTAGGTATGTTAGGTTCCTTGTGAGTTGGCCCTGGAAATTCAGGAAGCCAGCCCAGCATACCCCGTTAGTGGTCACCAAAGAGCAGGAGTTAGATGAGGGAACCTACCAGCAGAGTTCAGAATCTTGAGTTTGGGTAGGAGATGTGTTGCCTTTGTTTGCTCAAAGGAAAAGTAAAATGGAGTGTTCCATTGAAGGAATGCTCTTGTGCCCTGAGTGAATGCCGTGATCATTGGACATCAGGCAATTCTGGCATTGTTTAGTGATTCAAAATTACCTCTTCAACCCTGGAGCATTTCCTGATAGCAGTTGTATTGAAACTTGAAAAAATACAGCGTGCTGCAGTTTTCTGCTGACCCTCCCCAAAAACTTCCCTGTTCTCGTGCTAGCAAAGTGCCTCCGATTTTAAGAGGGTTAGATGTTTCTGCCAAATGCTCCATAATTCTACCAAATTCTGCTCTGTGGTGATCACAGATACGTATTAGGTGTAGGATTTTTCTTCCTTTTTTATTAAACAGAAATGGATATTCGTTGAAAATGCATGCTTTTAGTTTGAAATGGACTGCATCAATGTTGCAGTAATTAGAACGTTTTATGAAACCCTCTGGCTCCATGTGCTGTTTGCTCTGACCAGGAAACTTACACATTTTTTAAGAAAACAAATCTGTGGGAAAAGATGTTGTTTGTTTTTTGCCAAGCCAAAACACGAATCTGCCCCACCAGTGAAGTTTCTTGGCCACGCCATTGACTGCAATTTCAAAAGTGTCATCTGTGTTTTTCAGTTCTTCCATCTATTAAGAATCCAACAGCAGTTTCCTTCAAGGTTCAGTAAGTTCGAATGTTCAGGGGGCTGCAGCCACAGGATTTGGCAAACCACTCACTTGTCATGTTAATAAAAAAGGAATTGTTTCTGCCTCTTTACGCTAGTATCTAAATGAAGGAGTCGGATCAACTGGATTTTAATCATAAAGTCTGCATTCTTCTTGCTTGCAAGTGAATAGCTTCATGGTGTTTAGGGTTTTCATCTGATCTATTTAGAAGAAGAAACTGAGCTGCATCCATTTGAACAGCACTTGAATTTGCTTGCTTGTTATGCTGTTCAAACCTAATCAGTCAACTTGAGCTTAGAAAGAAAATTGAACCTTTCTGCATTTTTTACTCCCCATAAGAGTTGAGTAAATGGTGGTATTTTTTTTAACTCCATAAGTTATGTTTTGGGGGGGTTTGCAGGGGGGTTGGGTGGGGTTTTTTTTGTTGTTTTTTGTAGATGACGTGTTAGTTTTGAGGGCTCTTTCATAAATGGTAAAAGTTTACACCTTGTGAGATCTATAGCTTTTAATGCATTTTGTTTTTCACTTGAAACACAGCTGCAAGAGAAGAAGTAGTAGGTATTATAATATTTTGTGGTCATGCTGTTTCAATAGGTGGGATTCTTTTTATTCTATCTGTTCCATAGCTCCAAATGCTTGAGCTTAAACTTTGATTTGATTTCTTTAGGCTGAAAGTGCAGAAACTTAGAACAAACTATCTGTAACACAGACTGAACACATGTGATTATTTTTGCTGTAACAAAGAGATTATTATAAAGAAATAGATCAAATTGATGATTGTACTATCTTGGAATGAGAAAACTCAGGACAGATAATACACACTCCTGAAAGCAGCTTTTACCCACTCTCTTTTTCATTACCTGCTTCAGTGTTAAGAAAGTATCAACCTTGACAAACCCTGGATAAAGTTGGCGTTAATCCTGACCATTGGGATGTGGAAATCTGCTCTAAGACCATTAACACCAGTTTATTCCAGTAGTAGGTTCTCTCACTACCAATGACCCTCATTCTCAGTATTCACACAAAGTAGGAGCTTTGATTTTTTTGTTGCTATCCTTGCCTCTCACTCTTGGGGCGGTGGGGAAGGCGTAGGCCCTCACAAGAGGCCGCGTCACCTTTGCGTCAGGAGTTAAGGTCAAAAGTAGAACCATCTGGTTTGTGATTCTTTCAGGTGAGCTTAGTTCTCTTGGAATGGCTTTGGTCAGAGATGTAGGATCAGTCACAGGTTTGTTAAACCTGGCCATTGTTCTCTGCAAGGTTCCCATCGGACGTACAGTGAAAACTTGTAGGACAAGATGCCATCAGCGCTGATTCATGGTGTTTCAGCTGTCAGAAAATGCCACTGAAATCAAAGGTCTGAAAATGAGCAAATGTAGTGGATGGTGAATACATCAGAAATGACCTTTGTGGGCCCAATTCAGTGAGCCAGAGTGGGATTTCCTTGTGCCTCACAGGTTTGAGTTCAACACAGTGCTTTGTAAACAATAAATCAATGAAAGTTGTTTCTGTGAGTGCATAAAAGGTGTGAGAACTGTAATTTATTTTACAATAAATACTTCTGCTGAGCAAACAGCAAATGTAGCTATTAGAGACTTTTCTCAAATAAGTGATTTTAAGCTGCTGAGTGCCAGCTACCAATGTGGGAGTTGAGCTTTTAAAATGAAAAGACTGAATTCCTTTTGAAGGCTCTTCTGAATGCTGTTGACACTTGTGCTTGTAAAGAATACAGAGTCATTTAATTCATTTCTTCACTTGAAGATAACATGTACGGTTGCAGCATTAACCTTGGTAGGTGTGCAGGCTGCCAGGATGGAGATTCTCTGCTGGGATTTTTTTTTTTTTTTTTTTTTGAGATGCAACATCCTTGTGTGAGGTGTGTGGGGAAGGCTGGGTAGTGTGGATGCAGGGCTGGAAGGGGGCTCGGGACCAGCCCTGCGTGTGACTGCAAGGACAAAGGCACACTTCTGCCCTTGGCTACAGTTTGACACTCCACCAGATTCGGTCAGAATTATCTGTGCATGCTGAAGGGCAGAAATGTCATTTTTATGGCATGCTATATCCTCGGTCGCTTTTTTTTGTAATTGACTGCGTATACCAGTGCTGTAATAGAGCTCTTAAATCCTGACCCCAGCCAAAATAGCATACAAGTACTGGCATTGCTACTCATGTCAGCTGGAAAGGCCCCACTGTAAAGGCACACCTTGAGGTGCTGCTGTGCCTCTGCTTCTCCAGGAGTTGGGGCTCAGCTTTCCTCGTTCTGAGGGCTCCTCATTCCCATTTGCAGCTGTGTGCAATAGAATTTCTTCATGTTGCTAGAATGCTTATCAATCTGGAATGTTCTTGGCTTTTTTTCCCAACCCTTGGCTTCCGGCACTCACTGCTGTGACCTTTACAGGTGGCTGAGGGTCCTGTGGTGGGCCTAGACGCCCTCACACGCTTCTTTTCTGCGTCACAGCCTTTTTCTTTTCTCTTCAGCCAACCCTCTCCCTCGGCTGGACTGAAAAATGGCCCTTCTGCTGCAAAAGCAGGGCGCTTTTCTTCTCCTGGCCTGGGTTTTTGTGCTTTGCTCCTAGGCTCTAGAGCCTTTCAGACCTTTGGCTGATACTTAACACAGCATTCCCTTGTCTGGGGGGAAAGGAGGGATTTTATGGCTCTTCGGGCCCAGAAAGAAGCGAGCGGAAACTGGGTTCTCTGGAGCTGCAGCCACGTGTTGGAGTGGGATGCTCCCGGCACTGCTCTGGGAGGCGTGTGACACAATCCAGACACCATTTACTGGCTCCATATAACCTGAGGCATTCACACATAAATTCAACCTGAATACATAAGCTTATATAAAGAGGATCCTTAAACTATCCCAGCTAAAAATATTTGTAAAATGCTGGGAAACCTTTTACAATGCATTTGGATGCTTTCTTCTCTGTTACGAATACGTGCTGGGGTCACTTGCATGTCCATGCAGACATCTTGTTCATGTGAGATGTGATTTCCATATGTAGGTTAAGAGGATGGAGGAGTTCTTTGGGCCTGGAGCCTAAACAAAAATACTATTTCACAGCTAGGCTAACGAGATGAAAGATGTTATTGTAGGCTTACCTGAACCTGAACCTGTCTGGGTTAGTCTCCTGGTTAGTCCCTGTACGCTCTTGAGTCCTTATTTGCCCAGAGAGCAATTGTTCAATTCATTGAATACTATCTATTATTATTAATTCAGAACATCTTGTGCGTGGTTTCTTTCCAATGGAAGGGCACAGTAGCTTCTTCTGCATGAGAAAATACACATTAATCTGTTTTCCATTATGGTCCAAAAGATTTTTCCAAAAGGCTATTCATGTTGCCCCAACCTGTGATGAAAAAATAATTTTCCATTTCTTTACATGCATATGCATTTACCTGTCATGATCTTTTACTGCATTTCCCAAATGCTGTTGAAGAATCAGTCAATATTCAGTGTCAGGTATGCTAGTACTCCTGTGTACTTCAGTAACCATCTTTCCCAAAAAATACCTGCATAGAAAAAATGGATTTTCTTTGGGATAAGCCAAACAAACAAGTCCCAACTTTCTTCACATCAGCAGAAGATGGGAATTCCAGTATTTCACAGTTTTTACTGATAATGATCTGCTACAGATTAAAAACAAAAAACAGGCATCGTGGTGTTGGCAGATTGCAAAATGACTTGCTGGTTAAAGCTACTGCTCATAGGAGAAGAGGATAGTGTTTATTGCATCCATATGGCCCGGAGAGAAGACAGGCAAAGTGTCTAGGGAGAAGTACTATGTCTTCATATGTTGATGCCAAACATTCTTTTAGCAATGCAGGCCCTTTCACAGGTGAGTGTATGACTGAAATATTTGCCCATGATTTAGCGTGGCGATAGAAATTATTGCCTAATTATTATATCCATTTGTGTAAGCCAGTCTTAGAAATGCTGGAGTTTTTAAAGGGTCCGGACCGGTACCTGGCACCTAACACACATGTACATGATGGATCATTTTTCCTTAACTGTATAGCTTTCAACCCTTTGAGTTTCCCATCCAAATTTGTAAAGTGCATTGAGAGCCTGAGTCTAAATTTAGTTTCCTAAATTTCTGCCAAAAAACTCTCTTCTCCATACTTCAAATTTCTGAGTCTATTTGACTTTTTCTGGCAGAATTTAGAGCCAAACAGAGGAGTAACAGGCTGTGTACATAGAGTCTCCACATATGCAGGTAGTTGACTGAAGAATTGTAATCTTTGGCTTCTTCATAATAATCATTTTTTAAGCAACCTAATGTCGAGGAGAGGTGATGCAGCTATTCTGCAGAAGGTTTAGGAGTAAGATCTAATAAATGTGCTCAGATATCAGTATGGTGCTTTGTTGGAAAATGGGAACAAGCAGAAGATTTGGAGATTTACAAACCAACCCACAGAGCTAAAATCCAACAGGATTTCACCAGTCCAAAGCTTAGTTGCTCAGTCTTACTGTGTGCCCTTAAAAAAAAAAAAGAAAATTGGTATTGTTTGTATGAATATCACAATTGTACAGTGCATGAACTCATACTGCAGGCATTCTTCATGTGATAACAGAACCTCTGCTCTCTTGTTCTCCCAGGGCTGATGAAATCGAGATGATCATGACAGACCTTGAAAGAGCAAATCAGGTAGGATTTAAAATCAGTTTCTCGCATTCTAAGTATGACGTTGATTTTTTTTTTTCCCTCCTCCTTGGGATTTCATTACAGTTCTTTTATATGCAATTAACAGTTATAACTGTACAGTAAGAAAATACATTCAGAGAAAAATACAGATCTTTGTGGATACTCTCAATTCTGTATGCGGAGTGACTATATAAGGTGATGAGGAAGATGTGTATGGACATGCAGATTCCCAGGTGGTGTATGAGACAGGTAATGGTTTCAGAGAGAGAAACCTCAGCCAGGCATTTCTTTGTCAGTGAGCTTCATTAATCCATCTGTCAGGTAAGATCAGAGATTGCAGATCATAAGTTGCTCAGGTTATGGTTTTATAATCCAATTTAAGCGTACGCAAGAGCAGCTTGCTTTCAGTTGCACAGAAGGGGGGATGTACAGTTGTGGATTAGGAGGAGGATTGTCCCCTTTTAGATAAATAAACCAGACATGAATCTCAGCCTCTGTCCTTTTAGTCCAAACCACAGTCTGCATGATGTCTTGTTATGTGGGACTGGATCATCACAGCAAGTGTATTGTTCTTTATATTAGTTCTATATACATGGGAAAGATATTAATAAAGGAGAAGGCAGATTTGTAAGTTGTTGGTTTGATTATATAGTCAGTAAAGGAAAATTGGGTTTTTGCACAGTGGGTTTTTAGTTCTGTCAAAGAACTTTTGTAGACAGCATTAAATATTTATGAAAGTGCTAGTAATTATTTGAAAATCCATAGACTTTCTAGAAATTATGTAGGTTGTAAAAGATGTTTTGGTAGAATTATTTTGTAATTTTTGCAAAGGCAGTATGTCTTTCAAAGTTGTAGCAGTTATTTACCCAGTAGGTTTTTTCCTTCAAGTAGAAAAGTTGTAATTAAGGAACAGGTATTTCTTACTTCCTTATCGCCGCATTAAAATGGAAGATACCCATTTACGTACAGATGCTGACGATATTTTCCTACCTTACTGGAACAAACCTCCAATGATTTTTTTCTAAATTTACTTGGATCTTTTTTTAATAAGTCGAAGTTTATAACTGCTTATGTGTGTGATCCTTGTTGTAGTTATAATTAAGCAAATTCTGGATCTGCACGTAAACATAAGTGCGCAGTTCTAAGGTGCTGGAATGCCAGAGGAGGTGATTCTGTCTCTTCTTTCCCCTTTTCCCCCCACCTCTTCTTGTGAATCGGGGCAGACATGGTCCTGTCCCCCCTAGAATCACCCTGTGCAGTTGTTTCATCAAAAGCATTGAGCTCACTTACTACAGAAGACCATGAATTTGGGTAAAGGGACCGAGTTTATTTTCTGTGGGTTTGGGTGTTGGTGCAGCTCAGCAAAGCAAGGGACAAGGGGGGACAGGAGGAGAGCATGAGCTCAGGGCAAGGAGGGAAGGGGAAGTGTTGGAGCTGGTTACCAGACCATCCCTGTAGTCCTTGTGCAATGCTTTACCTTTGTAAAACACTTCTACAAATGATAACTGAGTAATCTTTGTAGCAGCCTCACTTTACCGCTGGAAAAAAGCTGGAAGAAATTAAATCAAGTGCACAGGCCAGAAAGTGAGTTTGCATCAGGCTGAAGTGTTACAATTGCAGAAACAAGTACTTAACATAATTATGTATTTAATAGTTAAATTAACATTTCCTTTTAATGTTTCAGTAAGTGCTTACTCCCCGTTATTATGGCTACCTTTAAAGAGTAATGCTCAGCATGACTCCTACTTTGAGGCTAAATCGACTGCCTTGCTGATTTTGATGCAGTGTTTTGCTGTTCTGGAATTAACACTGACCCAAACTGAACTGGGATTCAGAGGAGAAATTCACAGAACTGCAAAATGCTTGTGCCAAATTGTAACATTTATTTGGTCTAAATTTTTAAATGTCAGGTGCTTCTTCAGGTTTCCATGTTCTGTGTGATGGAAGCCAAGGGGTCAGAGTGGATGTAATTCCCACCCTCATGCTCTGTTGGATAGAGCACGGCCGCTGCATGAACCATTGTCCTCCGTCTTCAGACTCCACTGTTTTTCCTTCATTAGGAGCCTCAAATTGTTTCATGCAGGAGCCTTATTGGCGTGTTTGTGTGTTATCACAGCACTCTCATCCCCAGAAGAAATGACTAGCTCACAGACATAATTACCTTTAAATACTTCACAATTTGCTGCTTAGACAGAAAAAGAGGTAGTGACCAAGTGACCACAAAATTCAGTTTCTCTTCATTAACTCAAGGTATAAGTTGAGCTTTGTTCCCAGCTGTACCTCTCATCAAAGAGAAGCAGCTCTAAATCCATGGCCTGTAGGAGCAAGCTGCCTGCTGGGGCCGAGGAGCACGGGGTGGCTGCCCTGGTGCTGGAGGTAGCAATGCAGTGGCAGCTCAGATGACAGCCCTCCATCAGCTGCTAATCCAGGCACTCAGTGTGGGTAATCCAAGAGCTTGAGTGATGTTTTGCAGCTGAGACGGTCTCGCTCAGGCTGGCAAAGCTCAGAGAGGGTAACTGAAGTATTGCAGCTTGCCCTGTTACAGACAGACAGGACCCGGCAAGAGCGTGGGTGTCAGCGGTGGTCTGCTTTAACCTCTTGAGAAGTGTAAATCAATACAAAAAGGACAAGACTAGTGCATAAAAATGCCCGGTACTACTGTATCTCCCTTAAGAGCAGTGATGCCAGAGCTCTGTAACAGGGAGCTGTGGTAGGGGTGTAGGGGCTGAAGGTTTGCATCCAGCAGCCCCCTCCTGTTGAGCAGTAGGATGCTGCTGCACCATCTGCACGGCAGCAGGGGAGCTGTGGGCAGCTGGGTGTGCGTGAGCTTTCTTTCTCCCGCAGTCCCTGCAGTTATATGACTTGGGCCCATAAGAGATTGAAGTCAGAATGTAACTAAATGCAGTAGGCGTTGCTTACTTTCACATTACAAACCAGCCAGCTCGATAGTGGAAAATAACCTGAGAGTTCACCCTCGCGTTTCCATGAAGATTTAATAATCCTGTAGTTTGAGGAAGGGACTCGTTTTATTAAGATTTCATTTTGCACAATAAATCACTGCATATTTTCTGATACGCTACGAAGTATAATAATAAATAATTAAAACAAAACTGCCCTTACTTGTCAAAATAAATGATTTATCATAGTTTGGGATATAGCATCCTTGAATTTTTTATTGTTTGATTCCCAGAATATTACCGTTTCCAATCAGCGAAGTTAATGAAGCTCCAGTGTACTTTTCTGCATGTACAACAGTTATGTGAATGTATATTTTATATAAATATTTATGATTAGTCCTTTTCTGTACCTTTTCAAGTTTACACCTTTCCCATAAGTGTTTATGGCAGTAAGTCGCAAATATTTGGGATGACGAATTTATTCAAATGAAATTGAATTCAGTCCTTCTGTTTCTATCTTTTATCTGGCAACCCGGAGTCATCCAGTTGTGCATGGGAAACACTGAGGTTTCCGTTCAAAACTGTCCCTTGTGTGCTGGAAAAACAGAAACACTTTGGAGTGTTTCATTTAAGGAAAAGAGGGAGAAGAAAGCTGGTTTGAAGCTTCTAGTATCGAGTCTAAGTTTGTCGTTACACGGCATCGATGTATCCACGTCTGCTGACTTTGTACACTCCCTTCTCATTGTTAAGGAAAGAAAAGAAAGGAAGTGCTTTTTCACTTCTAAAAGATAAAGAGAAGGACTTCAGCTAGGGTTGGTTGACACTAGATGATTATATTTTAATCTTAGGAGGAAATGGACTTGACAAAAGTCTCAGATAGAGGTATCCTTAGACTTCGAGAGTAATAATAGAAAGAGTGCGCAGGAATTTTTTTTTCCTGCAGACTGTATTGTGAAAGTTACAGAGAAATAATTAAATTTCTTTTTTTCTTCTGTATCTATGCCATGTTATCCCTTTGGAAAAGCAAAGCGTTTCCATTGGTTTTCTTCCCGTCTTTGCAGTGCTGATTGTATTCCCAGATTTCTTCGGCTTTTTTTTCCGAGGGAAAGGAAATAAAATATAGAAACTTCTGTTATCAATAAAACAACAGCTCCTTCTGAATTACATAGCCATTTACGACAGAATCTGGGCTGGATCAGTACTCTGTATCCCAAAGAAATGCAGTGCTAGATTTTCAGATCTATAAAGCGAGGGCTAATGAGTTCTATCATTTTTTTGAATCAAACTACCACTGAAATAAATAAAGCAGTGTCTGCTGTAGAAGCACGAACAAAGCCTCGCTTGGTCATAGCAGGAAAGCTCTTCTCAGGTACTTTTTTTTTTTTTTTCTATTTCATTGGTTATGGTACCTTCCTATCTCTAACAAATCACATTGGAAAATGGTTTGAAAAGATATTCCCACTAAGTGAGATCGCTATAAAATATGTATGTTTTCAAGCGGCGGATGGAATAAATTCTCCTCTTTCACTGAGCAGCACAAATGGCAGCAGAATCGAGGTGTGAGCGCTGTGAACCACCAGTGGTAGCAAACCCAGTGACGAGCCAGCCCTCGTTGTTGGGTTTCCATGAAGATGGGTATTCATCTTGACACGCTTCCTTCATCTGCACCAGTGCTAGCACACGTACTTGCCAGAGTGCTACAGCTTTTTGTTTCTGACCCCCTTTGCCATGAGCTGGAGCCGGTGCTGCCGTGCTGTGCCACGGCTCCCCTGGACTGGGGAAGCGATGCCATTTTATAGCCGGTGAGGTCATGCACTTAATACTGTGATTTAATTTCACTGTCTGTAAAATGGGAACAATAACATTGACTTTATTAAGTGCATGGAGATCCTTGCATGGAAAAGGGCTGTATCAAGGCAAAATACGGTTAATATTAGTTTCATACAAACACAGGAGTTTCTTGTAAATGCTCGGCTTTCAGTTGGGAATACATTTATCTGGCAGCCTTTCAAGGTGGAAAGAAAAGCACAATAGCCTGGAGACAAGAACGAAGACAACCCAACCTCTTCTGTTTGTTGGGTATTTTTTCTTTTATTTTTCGTGTAATTCTCTGTTGCTGGAAAAAATAGGTGCCAGAGTCCTGGAGAGTCTTTCATGTCACAGATTTTCTGATAACCTTACTGTTGTTTTGTGGAAGCTGGTTGGGTGGCTTAAAGGTCTTGAAGTAAATTTGTATATCACAAAAGTTAGACGAAATTTAAATCACCTTGAGCCAGTGTGCTTTAATTGATCTTGCACTGCGAGAAACACAGCATTTGAAAATAAGACAGCGTGAACTGGAAGTGCTTACACCAAGTGTGAGGATGACTGCCATAACCGGGCTCATTAACTTCAACAGAGTGACTTGTGATAATGTATGCTGCTAGCCCATAGGAAGGTTTTTCCACGTACTGCCCTGGATTTAGCATGTGAAAAGAAAAAATTCCACGAGCCAAACTGTTCTAAGGGAAAGATTATACTTTTTCCTTGTATCTCATTTCCCCCTTCACACCACTGGTCCTTGATCAAATTAACATTTTACTGAGAGCGGAAGAGCGCTCAGTTCTTGTTATTTATCTTGTCAGGAAACAATGAGAATAATTTAAACTGGATATATTGTGTTAGGCTTTTTATCTTTTGTAAGTGGAAAGCACACGGCAACGTTCTGATTGTGACCTACTGGCTTTGCTGTAAAGAGTATAATGCTCACATGCTATATTAGGGAGAACAAACGTATTTTGCTCTATTATGGTAGCAAGGAGGGAACACTATGCTTGAAAACGAGGGGTATAGAAGTTAGGAGGAATTATTTGGCTGCTGTATCCAGAAAAATGGCTTTTTTTTTAGGAAGTGCTGAATTGGAATGGTCTTTGCCAAGGCCATCGTTGTGACTGTCACGGTCACCGAGGCCTTTCTACGTCAATAGATTTGGAAGTGACAGACCAAGAGTTTTAGCACTTTGCTATGGAACACCTATTTCTCAGCTCAAACAGGGTAGTTTCACACAAAGAGAAGGTTCTGTGAACTTTCCAGTGGTTCCAAGTTGTGCAAGATTGCTGTTTGATCCATTTTCCATACTGGGCGTCTGTCTCTGGCTGCTTACTGTTAAGTTCAGGAAAAATTGTTCAACCATTTCTAAGAACAAGATTAGGAAAAAAAATTTCCAGATTTTCCCACATGTTAGGAGCTGCTCTTGCTGTTTTGGTGAGGAGCCTGCTGTGCCCAGATTTAAGAGAAGAGGCTTGGCACTCAGTGAGGGAGGCTTTGCCTTTTTCTCAAGGTTATATCTTCTCATTGCTTCAAGTAGCAAAGTAGGAAAAAAAAACAACCCAGCCCCAACTTTGGCCAGCCCATAAGTGTCTGATGACAAGAGCTGAGTTCACACAAACCCAACGGGATCTGGTTTGAATTTGAGGGCTTTGATGTCCGTGGCTGTCCCAAGCACGCTGCTGTCTAACTGTGCAGCCGGGTGAACATTAACCAGCCAGGCTGTTCTGCTGGGTGCAGTGAGCCAGTGCCGCTTCGACGCGGGGCAGTGGGAGGGGAGGGGGAAACTGGAAATGCTGGGGTGAGAGCAGGAGTTGGAGAAGAGGCTGTGGGGAGGAGGGAAGGAGCCGGACGGCGCTGCTTTGGGGAAGGCTGGAGAAGAACCAGCGAGGGAAAGCAGGAGGTCATCGGGGTAAGACAAATTCTGGAAGTTCCTATCTATTTATTGGCTTGTCTGAGGCAAGAGCTTGCTTTCGCCGGCTTGGAGCTAATGGCAACCATTAAACGTGCACAAGATGGAAATGCCACAGTGACTTCAAAAGGGGACAAAATGACAAACAGGAGGGCTGGGAGCCCGAGGGGCAGAGCGAGGGCTGCAGAGCCCTTTGTGCCCGGCAGGCAGGCAGCAGTGCAGCTGATTGCTGGGGGGGAGAAGGGGCAGAATGGAGGAGCCAGCGCTGGCATGGCCGTGCCGAGCACTGGCAGGAGGCACGCTGCGGTGTGTGCGGCTCAGTGCAGGGCTTTGCGTGTGTCTTCATGAATGTTTCCAAAGCCCTTGGGTCCCATAGCAGGGAAGAGCAGGGGGAAGGCCGGGAGGAAGCGATGAATTCTGTCTTCGGAGTGGAGTAGGATTAGTTCGCAGCAAATAAGCCACAGAGGTCACACGCTGAACGAGAACAAAACAAAATATTCGTTCACTGAGCAGTATTCATCCTGAAGGTTGCATCAGGTAGGAGGGCTCGCTGGAGTGCAGAGGTAGCAGGTTAGTGGAGAGTTACCATGCGCAAAGCCCTGAGCACAGGGGAGGCTGAGCACAGCAGTGCTGAGCTGGGCTTTCAGAACAACTTCTACGCGTTCCATTTTGAAACCGTAACGTTCTTTTAACAGGTTTTTGTGTGTCATTTATAATTCATATTGCAATAGCACCCAAAAGTGCTTTTGAGGCACTGAACGCATCTATAATTCTGGCTGTAAAGAACTTACATTCTGGGAGAAAAAAGAGAAAAATGGACCCGTATTTCCCAAATAGAATGGCCAAAGTTTCTGTTGATGTGTTTTTAACAATGCATGGTATGACGTGTTGTCTAATATTATTCGCAGGATTTCAACAGGTGTTCTGAGTTGGCTGGGGAGGCTCTGCAGAAAGGGCAGCTGACGGCTTACTGTACATGCAGATGTAACATCTATTAGAAATATCCTCTGTGGTTCACTTGCATGCAAGCTGAATAGGTTCTCAAAACAATGCTGCTGTGAATGGAAGCCATCAGCAGAATTGCTTAAGGCTGCAAAACCCATTACTTATACAGCAGTAGATGCAAGATCTGTGGTGTAGTACCTTGTCTTCCTTTGCTGTAGCTGCTTAGCAGCTATTCAGTCAGTATATTCACCTCCACATCTAAAGAAATGCAAGAAAATAATGATCTCAATCCGTATTGTTAGCTGAGTTTTTCATCCTAATACCATCCAGCTGCACAAACAACGTAAACTTTCTCGTTTTTGGATCTTTCTTGTTAATGCTGCTACCATTTTATTCATGCACACAATGGGTTGCAAACCGTGCTCTGATTATTAGAGCTCTGTTACTGTACTTTTTACAATTGCACTTTAATTACAGCTGTAGAACCTATGCAAAATCATTTAATATAGTGTTGTGAGCAAATAGCACAGATGATGTAGTTAGTGTTTGATTGCTGTTAGTTTACTGATTGATTAAACACGCAGCAGAATCTGCTTTGACTAGTGACTCAAAGAGCATGCATACATACATGAGTATATAGGATTTTATACTCATAAAGTTTTAATGACGTATCTTAAATGACATGAGGGACATGGCTCAGTATCATGGTGGTGATGGGTTGACACTTGGGCTTGATGATCTTAGGGGTCTTTTCCATCCTTAACGATTCTGCGACTCTGTGATTTAGGTTTTCAAAAGGATTAGCTGAAAAAGAGAGGAGTCTAGCGCACAGAAATATGGCAGTTTTGGTAGCTGAAAAATGGAGGCATGGATTTGTTATCCCATAAAGGAAGGGACCCATCAGTGTAAAGGACAAGAGGTAGTCAAGAAAAGTTCTGGCCTTGATCGGTGGCAGTTTGTGGGTTTGGAAGGGTTGGCCGTGTCTTGGAAATGGAGATAGCTCAGTGCAGTGTGATTTGCATGGAACAGCCCAGGTGAAAAGCAGTGATTGCTCAAGGAGGTAAGCAATGTGTTTGGAAAAGAGAGAAGGAAGAAATTTGCCAGAAGGAACATACAGAATAAAGACAACCAGGTGTTGTTCCACTTTTCTTTAGAGAAGCTAATATGCACTTCTGGAAACGAGTTTGCTGCTATTTATTGCCTGATGTTACTGATCCATCTGCCTCTCCCCCGACTCTTGTACAGAGAGTCTTTGCTCATAACTCTGCCTTTCTCCTTTCTATTATTATTCAATATTTATATGGCAGTTTTGTCTGGTAGCCAAGTCCCAGGCTTATCAGATATTGCGTAAATCCTCAGCAGTTGTAACTGATCTGCACAAAATTGTCAGTGTAGGGTTAAATATTGTTGAATAAATCGACCTGCTGAAAGAACAGAATCAAACTATTCATGTTTTGGGAAATAATTACTGAAGAAAGACAGCCCACAACATTGTATGTGTGTTGGAGAGAATGGTCAGAATATCTTTTAATTCAGCATTTACCCGTGAGAATTGTTCCCATGAGGAACCTTGCAATAAAATCTGCTTGGTCTATGAGAATAGAAAGAAATTGAATAAAAAGACTCCATTTCCACTTGTATTTATTCAGTCTGGGAAATTCAGTGGGCCGCAGCATTAGTATCAGCAGGGGATTCCTTGCTCCTAGCGTTAAATTACTGTCATAATCGCTCAATTATTTCTTCCTTGTACTGTTTAAAATAAAAATCCATCACATTCTATGTTTTTTTTCTAACATTTATTAGGTTGAGTGTTTAGGAAAATCAATTATATTCAGTCAGGCATGAATTGATGAATGTTCTTGTAATAATTGTCAGTTGTTAAACTGAATGTACTTTCTCTTTTCACCCCTTTTCATTTCCTTCAGAGGGCAGAGGTGGCTCAGAGAGAGGCAGAGACCTTAAGGGAGCAGCTCTCGTCAGCTAACAAATCTCTCCAGCTCGCTACGCAGATCCAGAAGGCACCTGATGTGGTGAGAGAAAATATTTTCTGACTCTTACAGGTTTCTGACATTCCTGCCGTACGCCTCTTTCAATTTATGCTCGCAGCTATAAAAATACCTGTTCAGAATAATATTTTAACTGCAGTGGAATTGTGTTCCTTTGGGATTGCAGTTTTGTTAGTCTTTGAAGGCGGTTGGTAGCTGCAAAAGACCCTGAGAAGGGCAGAAATGGCTCTGGTCCGTGCTGGCCAGAGCAGTGATCCACTGCTGCCAGTGCAGGCGGATAGCAGCAACTCCTAGAAACCATTCCACGTTCATACGGGCTTCAACTGTGGAAAAGTAAAGCAGCAATACCATGTAACAGAGTGCCATTAACACACTGCGTGCCTCAAGGGCCTTTAATTGAGGGGCTTTAACCAATTTCACCCAAAGGGCATCAGCGAGTCCGGGTGGGTGAATGCAAAGACACAATTCAGTGAAATTTGGTCCACTTCTAAGCAGCAGATTAAACAAACAAATCTTGCTCCTTATATTGCTTTTTTCTTGGAAACCATGCACATGCACGGTATCTGAAAAACACATGGTTGCCTTTAAATACTTTTGCAGAGAATGAGTAACAAATTGCAAGTCCTCCACATCTGTTTGGTCGCCTATTAACATGACCCAACATTTTCTTCAAGAAGTCAAAAGACAGAGAAGCAGGCTGCAAAGCAAAAAATAAAAAGCCTGAATCTCTCTTGTAACTGAATTACCTGCCTCTTCCTATCTCATGTCCTAGTCTTATCATTATTTTAACATTAGGTCTTTCTTGTATTTAATAGTACTTCTGCACTTCATTTATATTTAATATGACAACTACTGCAGGATGAAAATGATCATTATCTATCTTATTTCAGACTCTACATTCTAGTCTCAATAGGCACAAGCAGCAGATGATTATACAACTTGTGATGTTTCATGCAAGCAAATTAGAGGGTTTTTTCAAGTTAAAAGTATAATTCAGTGTAATAGGAAAGCGTTGTTAACTGCTGTTCGTACATGCAGCTTTCTGCGAGACACAATGGTACGTAGTCACTGAGAATCAAGCTAAGTGTTTAGGAGATACAGAAAAGGTATTTTGTTGTGCCTGTATTTTCCAAACGAGAGGGTATGGAGTAAATTTCAGTCTGCCGCAATGTCAGCTTGAATTGTAAGGAAAGTGCTTGGGTGACAGCGTCGGTGGGTTGAATTTTCAGCTCCTTCACCGTAGGATCTTTGATATAATGCTCACGATCATTGTTTCTCTCTTGGTAAATGGATTCATTCCTACTTCGCTGGTGTTTTGTGAGGAGCAGCCATTAACCTTTCTAAGATGCGTTTTAGGCTTTTTAATGGAATGTGTGTTCATCTTTGGGCTGCCTCATGCTCCCTGGATCTGCCCAGGGGTTTCCTTGTGTTCCTCCTGGAAGAGAGGTTCAGAGCTCTCCAGTGCATTATAGCTATTGATTTCTTAACACAAAAGGAGACAAAAGAGATGTTGCAGTCAGCCTGTGCTACCTTTTCTGAAAAGATCTACCTCCTTTCCTTCTCTGTCCTTTCTTATTTCTTGTCAGTCTAGCAAGGACGTTTCAGGCTTGAGGACAGAGTTAGCAGCCATGGAAAACTGGAATGAAGATTCTGATTTAGGGAAGGGAATTTTTTAAAGTGGAGTGCATAGGCAGAACAGCCTTGTCTTACAGGTGTCACGTGGGTCTGCATCCCTATGGAGAAGAGGCTTCGCTTGCTAGCAGTAACATACCACTGGATAATTTTCATGCGAGGAGCAAGTTCATTGGAAATAGCAGTTTGGGGCAATTTCTGACATGTCTGGCATACGCATGAAGAGCCAAAGGCACATGTCTCCCTTAGTCTTGATTAAGAAATTCTGCTCCATTACTTCAGAATATTTTATCTGATTAGTATTTTGTTAGCACGGATTTTCGGAGTTGTCAAAACACTTGGACTATTAATAATAAATCTAAATCGAGTCCTTTGACTTTCACTACTGCAGTTTTGCAGTACACTTGGGAAGCAGGGAGATTTATTCAACCTGCTATCGCCGTTTTACCAAGGAGCTGTCCTGGGTAGAAAGGCCCATCTTCCAGATTCATGCGGTCCATGTACCAGGTTTAGGAGTTGTTTCTGTCTCTCATGCTGTCCCATGCCACGCATGGGCCTTACCTAACTGCCCTGAACTCAAGCTCATTGCCTGCATTTATTTATGTGGTCTCATGTGTTTTTCACATCAGGAGCAGGCCATCGAGGTGCTGACACGGTCCAGCCTGGAAGTAGAACTGGCCGCGAAGGAGCGGGAGATTGCCCAGCTCGTCGAAGATGTCCAGAGATTACAGGGCAGCCTCACCAAGCTGCGGGAGAACTCCAGCAGCCAGATCTCCCAGCTGGAGCAGCAGCTGACCGCCAAGAACAGCACGCTTAAAGTAAGGCTCCGTTTGGTGCTAGAAGTACACGGCTGACGTACCAATGTTGGGTTTTACTGATGTAAGCTTTCTGGGTTTGCCAAGGGCTGTAGTGGAATAGCTGGAGTGAGAAGGCACGGAAAATCCTTTCCGTGTTTTAAAACTTAGCTCCCATTCCAGTGGTTGGTATTCTAGGTTTGCCATGGCTGTTTGTTGTGCTCCGGTTTATCTCTGAATTTACCTGCTACTCCGTCAGTTTCTCCACCCACTGAAAAAGGAAGTGTACCATTTAGAGCGTGAAAACAAGTGAAATTAAGACACAAAGAGAAGGCTTTTTAGCCTTAACAAGCATTTGAAATTTTTTTCAGCTGTTGTTTGCTGCGCAGTAATTCCCATTTTTAATTACCAATGCAGTCGTATTCTCATTTGCGTACCAGTAGCACTGCACTAAAACTAGAAGAGCAGAAACATGCACCAGGTTTGTGAGTGACCCCTTTACCCTTTTTTCCAGCAACTTTACTTTGTTTGTCGTGCTGTCCCACACTTTTGATCTATCAATAAGCATGAGAAATGTTTCCTGACATCCGTTATGAATCAGTTTCCTTTAACTCCTGTCTCTTCCATTGTTCTACCATCTCTGAGCTTCGAATTGTAAACAAGATAAATTTATCTATTCCATTAAAGACCTCGCAGTTTTGCAGATTTTATAGTCTGAGAGTTTTTTGAAAGCAGGAGGCTGATAGTACCCACTTAGCTCTAACTGTGGCGTGGGTAGCTTTCCTCTATCAGGATGATTTAATGCACAATTGAAACTCTTGCAAATTGTCCTAATTCTGACATTTCTTAGAGGATACTCACTTTGCTCTGGTGTAGTGTAATTTATGTGGGGGGAAATATCTGCTAGGGGTGAAAGTCAGAGTGATGCAGTCAGTACGCTTTCTGCATTCTACGTGTTTTAAGACAGCTTTGCAGAATTGTTGTGAAGGTTCAGTGGAGCCAAGGAAGCCTGGGGAAGTCAAGGGGTTCCTGCATCACTGGGATCAGACTCTGCCCATCTGTCACCATGTGGGCACCACTCAGTGCAGGAGAGAGGAGTTGAGCTGGTGCTGAGGGACAGATGTTGGTGGCTACCCCCACGCAGTGGGGCTTTTTAATTTTTTCATAAAACCAGATAGAAAGTATCTTGAATCCTTGCACTTGACAGATTTTCTTGGAATAAAGCAAGTTCCCGTTCAGGTCAGTACCAGTTGAGCCATTAACTTCAAAGGGAATAGGATCACAGAAATGACAAAGCACGTCTTTGATTTGCATTTCAGTAATCTCCTTCCATTTTCTCAGTCTTGCCCAGCTGATGCTCTGTATTTAGGATCCCGTTGATTATGCAGTGATGCTACTGGTAAAGTTTCAGTCATTTCAACCTTCCCTAACCTTATTTGTTGCACTACAAAAATATTTGAAACACGCATTTCTTTTTTCCCCAAGTGCTGGGAACTGTGCCTGTGTCTGAGGTCTGTCGTGCAAAGAACCAAATCTCAGTGGTGATGTGCTGATCTCATGTTTGATTGTGGAGGAATTGCTTCTAGAATAGCTGAGATGGTAATGGTTGCCTCCACAACTAATGAATCACAGTTTCGCAAATTAAAGCAATGTTCTCAGACCATATCTTGGGGGAATTCTTTAATGCTCTATGACTTAATGAAACAATACAGAAATACTTCCAAAATTATTGCTTCTTTATCTTCATCTGATCTAATAATCAAAATATGTCCTCTAGTAACAAGACTTTTCTAGCTGCAATTATGTTAACCCTTTGTTGCTGGGAGTTAGAGCTTCCCTGCCACCCAGTTAAAGCACAGCAGTGCTAGTTAGCAAAGATACATCAAGTAACCTTGGTTAATTGGTCTTTTTTGTTTATCACTCCAGACTAAGCTAAGACATTAGTCTTTTTGTTTTTAATGCTTTAAGCCCATGAATAAAGTCCATGCTATTTTTCCTAGGGCACTTTAGTTAATAATACAATAAGGGTTATTTGGTTTTTTTTTTAAATAAGAGGGGACCCAGTATGTGCATGCTTAATAGGTTTGTTCATACCACAAATGCAAGATGATTCCTTAACATGGAATACTTGCAATTGTAGTCTACAGAACCGCCACCGTTCTATTCCTTTTGTCCTCTGGCTCAATGCGTTTTGTTGTGTTGGAGGATGTTAGAATGTATTTTGTCTGAATTAACCAGGTTGATATTTAGTGCAAGATATTAGTTCCTCCAGATTGTCTCACAGCTTGAGCCTTTGTTATGCTATGTTCTGTGCATTTTACAGGGTTCTTCAAGACAATTACCATACTAATACATTTTAAAGTAGTCATTGACTGGGAAGATGCCAAGTGTCTAAATGGTCTGCTTATATATGGGCACTGCATTCCGGGGTGTTGGTTTGTATTGTTTAGTGAAAGTATACATTTAGGTGCAGATTTTCCATGGCAACAGTCTCTGTATTAGGTACTTGGGAATGATGGATGTATGTGTTTTTTATACAATTCAAAGTAAAATATTGCTGCTTGTCATACTGCTATAACAGCATAAAAGTGGTCTTATGCCCCGAGAGTCCAAACCAGCTTCATTCTATCTGTATCTTTTTTTTTTTTAAATGTTTTCGTGCCTGAAATTTCCTAGAAGAGTTACTGAATATGACACATACCCATGCAGAATTACATTTAATACGGGTTGCATTAAAATGGAGATCATTCGTTTTTCTGTGTTTTATGTGTGTTTGTGCAGAAGGCTTTTTTCCTAATGTACCCTTGCCTAAGTAACTAACATCTTAACTGACAGCACTGGTTGTTTTACACTCAACTCCGGTGTTTTTTACACCGAGGACTGGTGTAATTAGCCAGTTATCCCTGCTGTTACAGCTGTTCTGCTCTAGACTCCAAAATAAGACTTTACCTTACGAGTCACAGAGTTAAGGAGAATGGCTCCGAGGTTCCCACTGCCCACAGTGGCTGCCCCAGCCCTGCCGTTGCTGTACCCAGATCCGCACCGCTGCAGGACATTGTGGGGCTGTATGTGAAAGCAGTTTGCTGAGAATGCTCCAAGTTCACATCAGCCCTCACCCAGCATCTCCCTCCTCGTCCTGAATCCACATCTCCGCCGAAGGCAGCTCTCCTGAGCACGCAGCCCTGTTCTTTGTCGTGTCATTCTTTCCCTTTCAAAGCAGGTGCTCTTTCATTCTGGGTGGTACGCCCTTGTGTCATTTCTGTTTTCTGTGGCCTTTGGGATTCTGTGCCAATTTTACTACCAGAAATGCAGCGAAGCAGAGCTAGCCTGAACTTAACCATGGACATTGCAAGTCAGTAAATTCTGTTCTTTCTCTGCTTAGGTCAGGTACGCCTGTACTAAGCAAAGAAATGGTTAGTGGGGAATTAATGTGGCTTCTACAAGCAACATCACCGGCATCAATTAGGTATCACTATGTTTTAGGCCTCCTGAAGCATTTATCCTGTAGTGATGAGCACTGTTGTTGGGAGCAGGGGCTTTTGGGTAAGGTCCAAATGCGTGGCATTGCGTTCCAGATTGCGTTAGGAGGTTTGTTTCAGCTTTTGTGGCATCTTCACACCGGAGAGAAGCCATTGAGACTGCCCCAGGACAGGCAGACCTGAGCAAAAAGCCGAGTGGTCTCAATACTTCATCTCTGCTGTGTAATCATATTAGTTACTGCGATAAGCAATGCTTGTAAAATAACTTGATACAGCTGTTTTGTTGGGGCGTGAGGCGCTGCAGAAGTCTTACAAGCCTAAGGTACTCCAGTCAACAGCAGCTTCTTCAATCTTCTTGTCATCTGGATAAGGTTATCGGGAGCTGTCATCTCGAGAATACAGCGTGTGCCAAAGCATCCTGCTTGCTTACTCAGTTTATTAGTTCTTGTAAAAATTTCAGCTGCCCCATTTTTTAATGCCTCCTTCGCCGATCTCTTTACTGAATGTATGGCATCAACATTACAAACAGCCAAATTGGGACCTAGTGAATTCTGTAACGCTTGGCACCCTGTAAATAAAGGAACAGTGAGGTATAATTGTGTTTACATTGAATTGGTTATAGTTTGTTTCCTAATATACGTAAATTAGGTATGAGTCATTAACCTTCACTTGTGCTCTGCTGTGTATATGGAATAATTTAAAGATGATTTTGAAAGCCTGCTGAAAAAAACATCTAAACTAAATTCATGTTCTTTCTTTTAAAGCAACTGGAAGAAAAACTGAAAGGACAGGCTGATTATGAAGAGGTTAAGAAAGAATTAAAGTAAGTGTTAAATGCTCACATAATTTTTTCACAAACTATTTTAACAATACTTGTTAAATAAAGCCACAAGTCTGTGTTCTTGGAACAATAACGAATTCAGTCAAAACCACAAAGACGGGGAAATAGGGAATATTGGCTGAAATTGCATCCAGAACCTGTCATCTGCTGTATCTGAGAGTATGCCTTTTTTGTTCTAGCAGAGTATTGCAAATAATACAGGTGTCCGTGAAGAAAGGGCTCTATCCACCGAGGGTAAAAAGTTTGCAATTCTCTGGTGTTTTAGGTGGACCACTTTCAGAAGTCCCCAGCCAACAGCTTAATGTAGTGTGGACATAGAGTTTAATACATGGCCTTTGGCCATAATACCTTTTCTCTGCTTCTGCCAGCCAGCATTCAGCACTTACCATTTTAGTGCTGTGCTTGTTTCACTGTATATTTTTGCTAATATATTGTGGTTTTAAACTAAAGCCACAAACAGCCTCTTCCTATTTCTAGGGTGTTTTTTTTTTTTTTAAGAGACTCAAAAGAGCCTCATTTTAACCTATAACAAGATAAGCTGTCAGGTTCAGAAGAGAAGGTTCTTGAGATATGTTTATTGTCAAGGTTTAAGTAACTGCAAGGAACTCCATCTCTTCTTTCATCGTTCTGGCATTTTTGTGTGTATTTTAAGAAGATTGAAAAAATGTTACCTTGTTTAATGAGGTATTTCAGATGAAGCTGGAGTCATGTGCTTTTGTTTACACTTCCCTGGAGAATGTGGAAAGCAGGTTTGGTTTTGCACACCCAGTGACTTCCCAGACCTGGTGCTATTATATTAAAACCATGCTGGCTGCAGTTCTGGTTCAGTGCCAGCAGCAGTGTGTGCTGATGCAGGTGTGTGGTTTCAGTAAAGTAAAATGAGTTGACCATTTCTTTGGTCCCTATAAGTGAGTGTTAACTGGTCTCAAAAAGCTTCATCGTTCTGCATGTTCTCATTATTTCAAGATAAGAGAAAGAGAAGCCTGCAGTGAAATAGACTGGAGAACCTCTTGGAAGTGGCCTGTGTTGGCTGCCAGCAAATTAACTCCCCCTTCTCCTGGCCAAAGATGAAGGCATGGGTGGCATGTCTGCCATCTCACCGCTTCAGTTCCTTTTAGTGCTGTCAAATGCAGCCCTGCATCTGGGAAGAAGAGCAGAAATCATCCCCCGTTCTTTGGACTTCTCTTTATCAGTGGAACTAAAACAATTTTCCTGGATCAATGAAAATTCAAATGCTTCTTGTTGTAGTTTTTATGTCACTGCATGTGTGGGTATTGTCTTTTATCTGGGCAGCATGACTTAGGGCAGACAGCTGCTAGTTTGTAGGTGGCCTGGGGCTCGTGCACCTGCTGGACTGGGCTGGGGGCTGCAGCCCTTGGCGAGAGCACTGTTTGCAGTTTCACAGTGCTGCATCGTCACAGCAGCCCATGCCTGCCACCCTCTCTGGTCCCATCTGGTCCAAAAGATGTGCCAGAACCTGAAAGTGCGTCACCTGGCAGTCTGATCTGAAGTGAAACCACAAAAAGCGTATTGCTGTAAATCTGGTGTCCCATACATTGCTACAGTGCCCTGAAGCACTGACAAGAATTAGCTGTTCATAATGCACATGTGTACCGAGGAAAAAGAATCCTGTCAGTGAGAATATATTTCTCAAACCTTTGGGCACTGATCTCTGTTTTCCTTAATCCTCCAGAGATGGTAGAGGTATTCTAGAGTAAGGGATCTCAAACCGCAGCCAGCTTCCAATGTTGGAGAAACCGAATGGGGTCCACGTCAAAATCTGGAGTGGAAGAATTCCTTGCTTTCTGCAGAGGCTTTTGTCCCGTATGGCTTTTAAGACTATTTTTGAGATCTGAGAGCTCTGTGTGTCCTTTCAGTTCCCTCTTGAGTAATACGACAGTGCTAACCTTCCTGCCTTTGCAGCCAAGATCATAAAAACAGAAAGTCGAACTGTCCCAATACACATTTTGCTTTAGAGTAAGGTCTTTCAAGTAGTCTTAGATGTGCAGATTGAAGTCACAAGATCGTTCTTTTAAAAAGCGGATAACTGATCTTGATAAGCAGCAGACTGAGTCGAGATCTCATGGGCAAAGATATTCCCGGAATCCGAAGGAGAAACATTTTGCTTCCTCATATTGCTGAGAAAATGTCTCTTTCATGACACATTTGGAGAGTCGTTTTTAACATGTTTAAGTTGTACATGATTTGAAAAAATGAACCTGTTGTACTGAGTAGCCCTCCAAGGGCAATTCAAGATACCATCGACCTGATTTTTAATTCATTTTGGCATCTAAGAGAAGGAAATTACCTGTGAAATTGCTAGTAAGCTATTTCAGGTAGCAGAGAAGCCACTTCAAACAGGCAGAGGTCACTGAGTTTCCAGCTGAGGTTGCTCATGCCTGTTCCAAGCTCAAGGCAAAACGCAGCGGCTGCAGGGTTCAGGGCCTTGCTGGTCCCAGCTGGCAGAGAGTGCTGGGAGCTGAGAGGAACTGGTAGGGCAGCCTGTGCAGGTGGTCAGCACTGCAGGACAGGGCTCTGCAGCCCTGGTGTTAGCGCTGAGAACCCAGTGCACGCACTGAGTACGTCCAGGCTTACTTTGCACTCCAGACTGCTTCCAGTCTGGTGCATACCTGTGGGAGCACACCGCTTCTGGCTCAGCTCGCCCAGGAGGGGACGTGGCTGGTGTGCTCCGGGACTGCTCCTCACGGCCACAGCGGTAAGTGCGGGCATTGGGATCCAGGCCTGGCGCTGATTTGCACTAAAGTGACAGAATCAACAGTGATTGCCATGGAAAGCTTGCCACACGATGGATTGCTGTGAGAGGTTGTCACGTTTTTCAGTTCAGGTGGATCTCCATATTAGACTGTTGGGACGCGCTGCCATGTGCTGACCTCTCAAGGCCATACTGTGCAGGGCCCATGGGAGGACACACGTAGTTGCTTACATGAGCCTGGGGGATTTCCTGGATGGATCTCCTCAGTGTATTTGTCTTCCCCAGCTCTGGACAGACAGAGCTGTTCCTCTGCAGGGGTGTCCTAGGAAACCCTTGCTTTCAGCAGCAATTAGCAGCCCGAGTAAACATCTGTGAAGTCCATATGATGCCAGCAGCTTTGAGAACTTGAGCCATTAGAGCATGATCTCTCACCTGACGTGGCTCCATCAATGGCAGAAAAGAAGCACTTGTGCATATAGGTGAGCTGTGGTGCCCCTGTAAAGCAGAGTGTTGGCAGCACTGCTTTCTGTGCAGTGCTTCCCAGGATAACCACAGCCCTACGCTGATTTCTGCTGGCCAAAGTATCACCCAGTGATGCTGTACTGTAAATAACCAGTTCATTCACATTCACACCATTCTTCTGCCTCATTTTGACTCAGTTTCCATACGCTCCCTGCTTCACAAAGTTCCTGGTGCTTCACATGTGAAAAACGCTGCATAAGCGCTGTCTCTATCTGCTGATGTGTTTTTCTTCAACAAATGAATGCCATTGATAGCTCAAATCATGTAATTCTTTGATTCTGATATTCTGTGTATTGCTTCCTACTGAGGAGCATGACACCCTGCCCGCATGTGGCCTATTTAAAAAACCATATAAGACAAAGCACAGTAATAAGTTTGTGTTCCTGCAAGGCTCTCATTTAGCAGGCAACACCAACACAAAGGAGACAGCCTTTGACCACTCAGTATTTATGGAAAATATCGACAATGAGACTATCAGATTCTTCTCTTAATGTACTTATACATACGTGGATCTTTCCTATTTCTTAAGAAATATTGTGCCATTGTGTCCTCCCTTTGCCATAGAACGAGGAGGTTATTAAAATGAAAAACTGCCTTTTAGCCTGTAGTGACTTGGTTGGGAAGATTATTTGTGCATATTTTCCTTGATATGTGAGCTGGTGTATATTATATAAAGCACTGTAACCATGGTGGTGATTCCCCTGTCTTGTTGCTTTGCTGCAACTTTTCCATTCCCTTCAAGCTTCACAGATAAATTAATATTGTTTCTGACAGCTTAAAATGTTATATCCTTATTAACCTTTAAATTTACGCTTTAAACTGGCCTTGTGGGATTGCATATGGAATGATTTAGAAGACGCTTGAGAAAATTTTCTTATCCAATAACTAGTTTGAATAGTTACTCTGTATTCATTATCAGATGGAATTACTGCAAGGAAAGTTGTTACCGCTTGTAGTGTTGCTGGAGATTAGGAAATGATAATGTTAATGCTCATTAGTGCGCTTGTTATGAGGAGAAGAAACAGAAAATAATTTCTCTTCTGCCTTCCACAGTATATTGAAATCCATGGAGTTTGCACCACCTGAAAGCTCTGGTGCGCAGGTACTGAATCTACTTTTCTTTTCTTAATTACTTTGGCTGTTCAGTTAATTAACCAGAATTTCTCTTTCAACTTGCTCACGTTAGCACGGGCAGTTTGCTGTTGACGCTGAGACATGCGGGATGATCGCTGCTTTCCTGATGATCTCTATGCAAAAAGCTGAACTGAACATTTTTTTGCCTGTTAGTTTCCTTTAAGCGGCCAAGGAGAAAGAATGCCTGTTCAGCTGGTGCTGCACTGGTAACAGTAATGCTGTGCAGTTGGGTCTGTTAAAGATGCTGGAGCTGATACCCAGCTAAGCTGAGATTTGCAGGCGTCTCGCACTGGTCGTGCGCTGGGCAAGGACTGGAGCATTTGTAGATGTTAGCCTTGAAAACAGTGCTCACAAAAGAAAACAGAGCTGTGAGCACTGAGAAAGCAGGAAAAGACCTCTGCTCTCCCAATGAGCGACTCTTACACGAGTTTGTACGCCTTGCATTAAATTCTTGCTCCTGAAATCTGAGTGGAATATCAGTTAATTTTCAGAGTGCTTTCTGATGATCAAGGGCTGGCTGTTTACAGGAAAGTAAATGACGGCTTTCTGTGGCTGGATTTCTTTTTGAGCAAAGTGTCGGTGCTGAAACGCGATATTTCAAGGGAACGCTTGGCTTGGGTCGCTTGACCTAGGAGAAATAAAATAATCTTAACTCCTATTATAATCAGATTAAAAGTAGTCTACAGCTCTTAAACTGAAAGCACGCCAGTCTCATTTTAAAAGAAGTAGGATTAAGTAAATGTTCCATTACACATTTCCAAGTAACGCAGAATTGATGAACGATTTCCACTGGAAATTAAACAGTGCATCTCTACTACAGCCCATGTAGGAGCGCTGAGTGATTCCTGCAAATGTATGCATGGTGAATTCCCTAGCTGCGCTCGTAGCAGAGATGAGCACTTGTTTTCCTCTTCTGAAACCCTTTTTAGTGCCCGAGTGAGACTTTTAATGCTGCTGGAAACAAACCTCCCGCTTTGATTTTCCTTAGGATGCATCGAAACCGCTGGAGGTGCTGCTGCTGGAGAAGAACCGCTCGCTGCAGTCCGAGAACGCCACGCTGCGTATCACAAACAGTGACCTGAGTGGTAGGTTGACACCGTTTTCGGCTCTTCTAGTATGTTTGTGTCTCATAAAGGGAGGGAGGGTTGAATAAGATGTGAGAGCGTGAGCTAACGCACGGCAGGAAGATGAACAGGCAACGAGAACGCTGAGAAGTGTTTGATTTCTGCCGTTTTATAGGCTGGATAGTAAAATAAAGCTTGGAGACCTTGGAGACTCTTTAAAGGTTAGGAAAGAGGCGTTCCGAGATGTACCGAGTGGCAGTGTTTGAGGCTGTCTGCTGTTTTGGGAACAAATTCATCTGTGGCACCAGAAGTCTCTCCCCCCACGCACAATGTTATGCAAAATGTTTGCATGCAGAACACAATAATCTTCCTGTCTGATACATTTAGATATATTACCAGCAGGTCAGCTTGGAAAAACAAAATACTGTCTTTTTAGTGAAGTGTGTTTGCTGTTCAGCTTTCCTAATGTGGGCTTTTTACATTTTGTGTGCACATTTTTTAAATGGCAAGTCATGGAATTTCCAGATACTTGAATGCTTATGGTTTTTGCAGCTGGAAGAAAGTTAAAAGTTGCCACTGGCACTGGGATTACTGAATTCTGAAGAGTTTTATGACTTAACTGAGTGATCTTGGTGCATCCACCTATTGGTGATTCCTTTACTCGAATTGGTTTGTTCCAAAATGTAAATGTTTGCTGCATTTGGGCTCAGTCAGGTCCAACGAGTAATGTCTTGAATGAGAGACATCAAAGGGACTTGCTGTCTGTAACTGCATTGATTTTAAATGTGTAACTGCACTTCATGTAATTGTTCTAGTTTTAATGTCTGTAAGGGGGATTCTCCAGGCTGCAACATACAAGAAAGGTGCAAACATGAAATGCATGTTGTCTGTTTTGGGGGCCTTGTTTGGCTTACTGAAATTTGAATTATGAAAAAAAATATATATATGAAAACAAACCAAAACCAAACCAAAAAAAAAAAACAAAAATCCCACCACCACTTCATTGGCCCTTGTCAATCTGCACTTTTTCCCTTTGCGGGGCAAACTTTGCATTTTTTATCTTGGTTTTTCCCTCTTTAATCCCCCATAATGCATTATGTTTGACCTTCCTTGTAGGGTCAGCCAGGAGAAAAGGGAAAGACCAGCCTGAGAGTCAGCGTCCTGCAACCTTGCCGGCTTCCCCTCCTTCTCAGTTGCTCCGCAACGCGGGGGAGCAGGCTTCCAATACTAATGGTACACACCAGTTCTCACCAACGGGTTTAAGTCAAGACTTTTTCAGCTCATCCCTGGCAAGCCCCAGCTTACCCCTGGCCTCCACAGGAAAATTTGCACTAAACTCTCTCCTCCAGCGACAGCTAATGCAGTCCTTCTACTCCAAGGCAATGCAGGAAGCAGGAAGCACAAGCATGATTTTTTCAACAGGTCCTTACAGCACAAACTCCATCTCTTCCCAAAGTCCATTACAACAAAGTCCGGATGTAAATGGCATGGCCCCATCTCCCAGCCAGTCAGAAAGTGCTGGGAGCATCTCCGAAGGCGAGGAGATAGACACAGCCGAAATTGCACGTCAGGTGAAAGAGCAATTGATCAAGCACAATATTGGACAGCGGATATTTGGACATTATGTGTTGGGACTGTCGCAAGGGTCTGTGAGTGAGATACTAGCCCGGCCAAAGCCATGGAATAAACTGACTGTGAGAGGCAAGGAGCCATTTCATAAGATGAAGCAGTTCCTGTCGGACGAGCAGAACATCTTGGCTCTTCGCAGCATCCAGGGTAGACAAAGAGGTAAGCGCTCGGCAGCCGAGGGACTTGCCCTGTTTTCCTCTTAGTTACAAGTGCAAAAAGCTGAAGGTTTCCATGTTCGAGGCTGTTTGTGCATTGCTGCTGTTACCTCGGTCACACGTAAGGTGCAGAAGCTGCAGCTTTGTAGCCGTGCTTTTCAGCACCGGTGCAGGTTAGTACCTTGGCCGACGCTTCAGCCACTGGCTAGCCAGGGCAGGGAGCAGGGACTCACATCCCTGACTTTGAGATACGGAGTGAGAAGGGCTCTCTGGCTGCTGCCATCAGAAATACTTGGCAGTTCTTATTGGGGATTGTTTATAGACACCATGTTTTTGTTGTGTCTTGTGATTTTTTTTTTTTTTCCCGGTATTTTGACAAAATATCATAGGTGATGCATGAAATGAGTAATTAAAAAAGGAAGCCAATTTAAAGCGGCTTTGCGTATGGAGGGCAGTGGTTTTAAGAAACAACGTATGCATTTCACTGTGATTCATCTTAAACAGAGACTGAGATTTACATTTAGAGAAACTGAAAAGTAAGTTGTTTACAGTCGAGAAATATTGGAAAGGACAGGCAGGATTTGTCTAGATTTTGTTTAATTGGAAGTGAACGCTGTTAGATTTATAATCTGCTCTTCCTTTTGATGATTGTACTTGAGGGGATTATCTGCCCATCTTTAACCTCTTCATTTTTGGTATCTCTAGACATTTATTTATATCTGTCTAATCTCCTTTCCGAACGTAGCTGTAATCTTTATTAACAAATCAGCCAGCCTTGCTTCTTCCAAAGTAGCCAGCTCCTCCAGCGCTCAGACAGAGACTCGAGGGTTTGAGGAACGCTTGAACCCTCGTCTCTAGAGACAGCTGCTATCTTCTCATGTCACACAGCCCATGATGTCAGAGCAACCATCCCCTGATTGTTTTGTTCTTACCAAACTTGTTTTTCAACAGAGAATCCAGGCCAGAACCTGAACAGACTATTTCAGGAAGTACCGAAACGAAGAAATGGGTCTGAAGGTACGTCACAGGCAGGTGTTTTTCTTTGCAGTCAATACCTAGGAAGTGGAGTGTGCTTTAGCTGTGTGTTTCCTTAAAACTGTGCAGTTTGATTCTGGCCTGGAATCTGATAGAAAAACAGACAGTAAGTATAAAACAAACCATGGGTTAGACCAGCACTTTGCTTTTCTAATTCTGCTGCTGCTGTACTAACTTAACCCTGTTTGGATCCTTTCTGCGCTCTGCTCCTCACTAGATACACAGATAGAGAGATAAGTGACAGAAGTGGCTTTGAAAATCATCACATCTACTGGAATGCTCTCTTTGCTTTTTTTATTATTTTAGAGCAAGAAAGTTGCACGATTGTGTGTAATCCAAGTCCAGTCGCATCCTGCTTCTGCTCTACATTTTCCTTCTTTCTCCTCACGGGGCTTATGTTGACAAATACACTTGAATAAGCTGTTAAATTAGTGTGGTGATTTCTTTAGTATGGTGTATGAAAGAGACTGAACAAAAAGACAAGGGAACATCAGATCAGTAAATTATCATTAAAGTATGAACATTTTGCCTTGTAATAGATCAGCTGCAGAATTTTGCTTTTAGCCAGACATAAAGAAGAAGAGAAACAGAAACTGCTACCTCAAAACCCCTCGGTTATTTTGATTTCAGTCAGAAATTACATAGCTCACTTGCAATTGATAATCTATTAATGCACGATGCAGTAGTTTCACAGTCTTAGGAATTTTCCCTTCTTTCTCTGCCCATAGTGGTTAGAAGAAAAACCAAAGGGGAAAAAAAAAGCCAACAAAACACAAGAAACAGCTCTTAGCTGGAGAGTACTTCAAATGGTATCGGTGCTTAAATGACTGCTTCTCTTAATGTACCAGCCTCCAGAAAGGCACCAATTATTTTTGATTTCCCGTATCTAGGTTTTTTAAATTCTGTTCTGATCCGAATGCACGCTCATCCTACTTGGCCTGGTAGCTGATGCAGTTTTTAAGGATAGATCCTGAGCTTATGTTTTTGTCTTTCTTCCTTTCCCCTCCAGTTCTTTTCCCTTCTGTTTCCATTCCCCTCCAAAAAGACCAAAAAAAAAAAAAAAAGGGAAAGGAAAGGTAAAAATATAGACTTGTGTGTGTTAGATTTGAAAATGAAATATGACCACATAGCTCCTCCTCTGGTGATGTTACTGCTCTCGTCATTCAGTGCAGCTAGTGGACAGCTTTCATGCAGAGGATGCTTTTCCTCTGTTGTGTTAAGGGCGCTCTTGGTGTTGTAGATGTTGGTAAAGGTTCAGTGTGAGCTGCTGTCAGGTTGTGCTGGCAGCACATCAGTCTATGCTGTCTGTGTTCAAAAAACAATCAAACAAATACGTTTTCCCAGTGTCATTAGTTCTGTTTTCCTCCTCAGGTAATATAACCACACGAATCCGAACCACAGAGACTGGCTCTGATGAAGCCATCAAATCCATTCTTGAACAAGCCAAAAGGGAGCTGCAAGTACAGAAAACAGGTACGGCCTCATTTTGTCTCTTGCTCCTTTTATTTCAGAATTTAATTAAAACAATTACCTTGAGCTTTCTGGTCAGTTAATTATATTCTTAAAACCTTGAATGTAGGTTTAAAGAGCCTTTTAAAATTTCTTTATTTCGTGGAGTGGTTTCTGTCTGTAATGCAGCCCAAGATAAGTTAATACACATCACTGCTTGACAGGGCCTTTGCTCAGCGCTCTCCTGCTCAGGCCCCAGGGACACAGCTGCATGGGAGAGGGAGCAGAGGGGATCTGCCCGAGTGCAGGCCACAGGGCAGCCAGCAGTTACCAGAACCTCACTACCAGCTTACTGTGGACATTGTGTACTGAAATTATAGAGCAGGCAAACTCCAGCATGACTTTATTTTTGCTTACAGAATGGGAGGATATAGGCCCTTTTCAGTGAATGAGCTGTAAAGTCCGAAAAGAAGTTCGTTTCCCAAAAATTTAACTCATGTCTAACATGTTTGCCTGAGATAAGTTTAATTTCTCGTTGTACTACTGCCTGCTGTAACTACTAACTACTGCCATGTAGTTAATATTTCTGTCTACTCCGCAGCCCTCCCAGCTTTAGCAGAATTTGCAGTACATCTAGAGGGCTGGTGCTGAAGTAGGCACTGCTTTGCAATACTTCTGTTTCATTTTCCTAAAAAATTAACACTGATTTGCAGTTTTGGATAGTCATCTTTGAAAGGAAAACTAAGCTGATTTCATGGCAAAATGCAAAAGACTAGTTAATACATGATTTAAATGAGTTTATACCACTAATGATTACGTAGAGAAAAATGTGGGCTGTGTGCAGGAAGCTGGAAGCGGGTTGTTCAGTATCATCTTTTATCTGAGCCTGTCGGACTTCATTTCAAATACAAACTCAGCCTCCAAACTCCCTGTGAAACCAGCAGATAACTCCAAAAAGATGGCCCCACTGCCTGTTCCCACTTCTTAGTTTTTCATGTGTCTTACAGCATGTGGCAGGAGGGAAGGGAGGGAGGCAGATCTGGAAATGTGTTCAGGTGAGGCGTATTGCTAGGACAATCTCACTTCACTTTGAGGTCACTATTTGCAGTTTATGGGTTTCCCTAGTGGTTCACTTTTCCCATTCTTCATAGAGTAGCTTTCAGAGGAACTGGTTTTCAAGCACTGGGATCCTCAGGGGAAACAGATGCCATTACAAATCTTTCATATTCTGCAGAGATAACTGTACGCTCATGTTCCAGGCTCTGCTCATCCCCTAACTGCTGCAGAACCCTAGTTCACAACTGAAATATCTCGTTTAGGTGCTGTCACTTCCAAGAGCACCCATGTCTCCATTCTGGAGGTTTGGATGGGGCAGAGAGTGGTGTTCAGGCGTCAGTCTGGTTTTTGTAGAGCTGTTTATTTCAGTGATTGGAACCATGGAATGAGAAAACAGGAAGCTGAAGCACATTTGGCTCGTCAAATTAAATGATGAAGCCTTTTACTAAACTTCTTGCTTTCTCGTAATCTGTGTGTTTTATTTTCGGAGTTAAAAAGATTCACCTTATTTATACTGTCAGAGGTTATTAATGGGCCATCCAGGTGAACGCAGCTGTGCTCAGCTGTGAGCGCGTTACGATTCATTTGTGGAGACAGAAGCGAAAGGTTAAATAACTTCGTAAATAGAATCATAAAACGTTATTGACCACTTGGGGGTGGGAGAAGAAGAGTTGAAGGCTTGATTTTTCAAAGGCACTTATTTGAAAATTTTTACAATGGTGGAAAGCATGCAAATATAACAGACTTCTGCAGTTGAGTCAGGGTGTGCAAACATCCAGCCCTTTGGCAATGGTAAAAAAATTTCCAGTGAAGAACTTTGGAAATCTCACCTTACTTTGAAAAGTGAGAATCTTTGCTTAGTGAAAACTCCTCCCTCCCTTCCTCCCTCCCTTCCTCCCTCCCATCCAGAAATTTATTGCAGCCCTTTTTCGTACAGGAGAATATTTACAGTAGCGCATGTTGAATATAAAGCATGTTCCTCTGTTGCATTTAGTCTTTTGGTTGTTTTTCATAGCTGAGCCGGCTCAGCCGCCTTCTGCATCTAGCAGTGGCAATTCTGATGATGCTATTCGATCCATTCTGCAACAAGCCCGACGCGAAATGGAGGCACAGCAGGCTGCCCTTGATCCTGCCTTAAAAACAACACCTTTGTCTCAAGCTGACATTTCTATCCTGTCCCCCAAACTAGTATCTACATCTACAATGTCTTCGGTTTCCAGCTATCCTCCTTTGGCCATATCCCTGAAGAAACATTCATCTGTTACTGATTCCAGTATCTCTGCATTGCAGAACCTCTCTGGGCTCAAAAAGGAGCCGCAGGAGGCACCTGTTTTAGAGCTTCATGGAATAAGTGATTCTGCCCAGGGTATGTTGAGGCATGTTAAAAATGAGTTGGGACGTGGTGGTGTTTGGAAGGACCATTGGTGGAATACTGTGCAGCATGAGAGAAGAAATACAGCTCTTCCCGAAGATGTAAAAGTTGAGGAAGCCAGTGGTGGAAAAGAAAAGGTCAGCAATCAGACTAGGCCAGATCGTAGCCAGCTCCAAGGACCATCTTCTTCAGAGTATTGGAAAGAGTGGCCAAACGCTGAATCTCCGTACTCGCAGAGTTCTGAATTGAGCATGACTGGGGCGAGTCGCAGTGAGACGCCACAAAATAGCCCCCTCCCTTCATCCCCTATCGTGTCCTTGTCCAAGCCATCCAAACCTTCAGTTCCTCCTCTGACACCTGAGCAGTATGAGATTTATATGTACCAGGAAGTGGATACGATAGAACTAACGCGGCAGGTCAAAGAAAAGCTAGCAAAGAATGGCATCTGCCAAAGGATCTTTGGGGAAAAGGTAAAGAATTGGTTCTCTTATTACCCCGGGGTTTTGATGTGCTTTGTGCTCCTTACATCAGTGCGCGGCTCAGTTTAACCCAGCCGTGCCGCGGAAGGGGTATGCACGTGTTTTATGACAAAATGTTTTTGTTCGGGATGTTAAAGGGAAGTGGTAGTTTTCCTGCATTCTGTGAACTGCACAGATTTTGTACAAAGATTGGCTTCAGTTCCTTGCACTTAAAAATTGGGCCACTGAGTTTAGAAACACGGGAAGCTGAAGCAAACATTACTGAGACTCAATATTTCATGCTTAATGTAATGAATTCGTGGAATATTTGAGTGATGCCATTGTCGTGACTGGAGAGTCTTACATTTGTTTTGATTGAAGATTATGGACATGAGAGCATTTTTCCTTTTTTTTTTAATATTTGGAAATGTGCACAGGAGTATTTAAACAAACACACTGAAAATCCCCTCCATCTCCTTCGTCTTAAGTCAAGAATTCACAGCCGTGTCGTGTATCTGGTGCTGAGCATCTCAGGTGTTTAAGCACGCCTGATTACAGATGCAAACCGAGATAAGGAGCCCTGAACACGTGGAGCTGCCAGGCCCTGGCCACCAGAAGGCACTTCCAGGCTGCGAGCAGTGGCGTGCATCCAGTGTTCCTTCTTCCCACAACAAATTGAATGGATCTAGTAGTGCAGAAGGAGCTGCTATTGCCCTCTTACCTTTTCACTAAATGCTCAATGAAAAGCCTGACCTCTTGGGGTCGTTAAGGATCCCGTGGCACCTTTCATTAAGGGTGAATTTTAATCCCTGCTCCTGTGCTGAGTTCCAGGCAGATGAGTGTGCTCTGCCTGTCTGAACCCCTCTGCTGTGCACGGCTGTGTTCTTGAGTATTTACTTACATGGACCAGCTGCTGCTACAGGTGAAAACACACGTTGTTAGAATTCACACCAAAAAAAATGAACCAAATACGGGCCTAGTCTCAGAAGTCCCAATTATTTTCATTTGAGAACAAAATACATGACAATCATGTCCTGTTTTATCTACCTCTGTGTGCTGCTATGCTGTGTTTTTCCTGTTAGAACCAATGAAAGTGTTTGACACTATGGAAAGCATGCAGATCTCGTACCATCCTTTTGCTATTTGTACTGCCACTCCTGCAGGAAAAATAAAACAAACAAATACAAAACACTCTCCAGAGCAAAGCAATGGCAAGGGAAAGGCATTTCCATCCCAGTGCATATCCACGTCATTTCAAAGTTTTGTTAATTGTCCGCGTTAAAATGACTTGAGCAATGTAGCAGTAGAGGAAGCTGCGGTGACTTACGTGACCCCCTTCAAAGCAAATGTGTTAACGTGCCCTTCTTGGTTGCTTCACTTCAGGTATTGGGGCTGTCCCAAGGAAGTGTCAGTGACATGCTCTCCAGGCCAAAGCCATGGAGTAAATTGACACAAAAAGGCCGAGAACCATTTATTCGTATGCAGCTCTGGTTGAATGGTGAGCTGGGACAGTGTGTCCTGCCCGCACAAGGGCAGCAACAAGGACAAGGTAATTAAAATTCCACTCTGTTGTTTGAGTTGAGGAGGAGATCTTTTTAAGGTTGCAGTGAGCAGGACTTCACCCATGTGCTGGGAAGGGACGCGCCCGGCCTCGCGTCCCAGCCAGCTCCTAGGGGTCTCTGGGAACGCTTACACGAGGAGCGCTCGTTTCTGCGTAATTGATGCGCAGCCGTTATCGAGTTCCTAATGAGGACGATATTGTGTAGGCATGAATACCGCACGTAATCCAAAAAAATTTGGCCAAAGAGCTGGAAAATGTTGCGCGCTGTTTTCTAGTGTTGCACAGGGGACTGTTATCGTTCCTAGGAGAATATTGATTGCTTTCTCAGGAGGTGAGCTAGAACTCAGCTCTGAAGGGGGAATGCTGTGTTGCAATTATGCTTTTATTGTGGCTCTCTTTCTTATCCTAATATCCACTGATGCAGAAAGGCCAGACTAGAGCTTGGCCTCGGTAGTACCCTTATAATGCCACTGACTTCTATGAGCAGTGTGCCCTTGCTGAGCTCAGCAGTTTGCTATTTGTTGAGCTGCTTACTGTTTAGTTTGTGGTTTGGCATCTCCTTTTATTGTTCCCTGATTTTCCTCTCCTCTCTTATCTAGTCCTTCACTCTGTGACATCATTACAGGATTCCCTACAGCAGGGATGTGCAAGCTCAGGTAATCAGCTGGTTTCAATGATTTGCTCTGAAATAATTCTCTGTGCTTTTGTTACATTTCTTTTGCTTTGATGCCAAGAGGTTTCTCTTGTTTTGTTGTATCATACGGGAGACCCTCCAATTTTTTTTATTAACCCAGTTAATTCCTCCTTCCCTCCTTGTTGCTATGGCAGATATAGGGAATACACATATTTAGCTGCATACATGAGATGAAGAGACTCCGTCTGATCTTAGGGATCCTTGGCTCCGTAGGATTTTTTTTTACCATAGTTCAGCTTATCAGGCTGACATGTGACAATGGCTGTAAAACAAGGCTTTGGTTTGTAATGCGATCTGCATAGCCCAGCTGCCTGATTCGCTGGCATATTTTTCCACTTTCATTTGCACAAAATCTGCTTTGTTAATTTGAAGGTGGGGAAAAGACCGTGTTACGTGTTTCTGCTTCAAGCTTCGTTAAGTATTCCGAGCCAGCCTTTTCTCACCCTTCCCTTTCCGTTTGCAAAAAAGCAGATGTAACAAAGATGAGCGTCAAAGAGAAGTGAATTGCTAAAGGTTTTACAAAGCCAGCCGCAGCATAGGAAGGAGCAGAACAGCTGTGTTCCTGCTGTTAGATACCAAACTCTACCCACACAGACTCCTTAGCGGCGATCTGCTTCACTGATGGAAACCACTCCGGCTGTTTTGTGCTCCAGAAAAATTCTTGTGCCCTGCTCCGTGCCCTGTATTCGAGAGCTGCGGCGTTGCAGGGTACAGAGCGCTGTGGGTTGTGCTGTTTTTCCTCCTTCCTACCATTCTGAAACGTTCCTTTTCTGGAGCTTGCTGGGTTTATTCTGAATACCCCAACTGAACTGTTTCTCCTCGCTTCTGGGAAATTATTTTGCATTCTAAAAGATTTTTACTAGAAGAAAATGATATTCAGTCCATGTTTTTTTCCTAAGAACACTTGAAAATAAATAAATAGATAAAAGCAAAAATATGCCCCTGGAAAAAAAAAACAGGGCATGAAAACAAAACCAAAAAGGGAAAAATTATTTGCAGTCATCGAGCTATTGTTACTTACAGGCAAGCATTTAGCAAACGTGCAAATTTCCTATGACATTTTATACGCTGCTGTTCATTAAGAGCGTGCCATTGACTACTTCTTGTAGCATCAATACTGCGCAAGAGTAACCGTTATAAATGCCTAAGACAGCATGGAAAATATGAGTAATTAATTATAGCCATTTTAAGAGGAATTTGAAATCAGAGGAGCTGGGAAAAGGCTGCATTGTTATTGCTAATCATCATATTTATGACTAACTGTGATTATACAAGATTGAAAGACAAGCCCAGAGCATTAAAATCCGACCACCTTCGGGATCCCCGGGAGGATCACTGGTAGCTGGAAGTGGTTTCCTTCAGGAAGTTCAGTTTTGCTGCCGTGATATTTTGCTCCACTCCCACACTCCCAATCTCGTTTGTCAGCTCCTGCCCTTGAGCTAATATTTTGTGACGCGGCGTGTTCCTATCAGCTAATAAAATCATGTTATTGATGATCGCTGTCCTTCTTCCCTTAAAGCAAACTTACAAATGAGAAAATGGGTTCGTGCCCTTTCCTTTCTCCTTCCCGATGATTAAAAACAAAATTGTTTTACAAGGCGTTCTTTTCTCAGCACCTCTCTCTGTGTATGGAGGAATGAGGGGGTTGTGGCACTGCGCAGAACAAAAGAGCAAAACCGAGATATTTGAATGAGTAATGGGTAATTTTCTTTTATTAGCAGCTGTTCTGTAATTAAAAGCGCAGCAAATAGTTTGGAAAAGGTAAAAATAATTATGCTTTTGTGAAAGATCCTCCACTCCAGGGCAGAAAAAAAAAAGAAAAAGAAAAAGACAGCTACAATTTTCAGGCCTTCCGAGACATTTCCCAGGAAAATCAAGGCAGGAAAGGTTGCATGCTTGTAACTTTAAAATAGAAATTAATCAGAACAATTTTAAAATGAGAAGAGGTCTGGAGCCTTTTCCACGTATTATAATTGGCACAGAACTTGTTGAATGCATGAAGGGAAAGAAGTGAAATTAAACTAATACATTCAGTGGCTCCTGAGTGCTTTGCCAAGAAGGTCTTCAGTGTATGGAGTGTCAACACGCATAGTAACGGCTCGAACTTTTATTAGCTGTGAGTATTTTCATTACTGTTTGGCACTATGATATCAAACTAGCAAGATTTTCTGGATTTCTGACCCAGTTAGTTACGCTTCCAGATCATAAGGCTTTGATTAACACCTCATTCATGAAAATCTGTTCTTTTGTCCGGTACTTTTCCATTGTTACACGTGGACAGATGGACCCATCAGCCTTTTGTGTGTAAGGATGAATGGAGAAGCATTATGTAGATATAATTAGAGATAAACCGGGCTCGTTTTTCTCCTCTGCGAGCTGTATTTATGAATTTCTGAAAAACTGTGTGTACCAAAGTTCCAACCAGATACATCTATCTGTATTTAGTGCCCGTGAGCTTGGTGAAGGCTTTGGCGATGAGAGCTCTGTGCAAGTTCTAGTGGACGTGATCTACACAAAAAATGGTGCCTGTACCCTAGGTGGCCAAAAATAGCATCACTGTGCCTCTTCGAACATTTCTTCTGTGTATTTCTTTCCACCTAAATGCTCTAATGCCCTTGGGTAAATCTGCCTTTTTAATGATTTATGTGTCAAAAGCGTGGACCAAATCACATGGAAAAAAAAAGTGGAATTAGTGTCACCCAAGTGCATCAGCGGTTTTTCGTGATGAATTTGGCCCTTATTTAGTTGCATTACTGATGATCAGGGCTGGGTTGGGTTTGGAAAGTAGCCACGTGTCAGGAGAAGGTTTATGGGCTTGGATGTTTTTCTGAATACTTGCACTGTATGTCGCCCTTATTGGTTGGTTTTATTTCGGGATCTTATATCTTTAGTGAGCATCTACACGACAGTAAGGAAAAGTTTCTGTTGCTGTTGATTTCATGACTACTCCCAGGCAGGCTGAATTCTTATTCGCTTTAGTGCATACCCTTTGTGAAGGACATACACTCTCTATATACTACATTAAAGACTAGCAAATACTCAGCGGGATAAAGACGTGCCTTTTTGGTATGTGTTTCTGTAAGGGTCGTCTTATGACCTAATGTGGAAATCTTCATTTGCCGATACAGCTGCGGGTGATCTCAGGGGATTCTGAATTTCCCTTTTGTTTGTCTTCCTTTCTGGGTATCATCCATCATTCCTAACCTCATGCTGCTTAGCAATGGTAACGCTCATGGGAGTTGAGGAAAGGATTATAGCAGCATAAAATGGGGAGCTAATTAGAGCTTGTTTCAAAATCAGAATCTAGCTTGAGATAATTGCATATTATCTGGTGATTTTTAAAACCCAAGATCTACTGTGTTTAGATCAACTGAAATATGCACAAAAGCTTTATTTTCAAAATAAAACAATTGTAGTAACAGGGAGATTACTTCTTATCATCTCTTGGGAAAGAAATCTGAAAAAAAATCAGAACGCAATCTATGTTTTCCTGTAGTTATGATACTAACAGACATACTGGGAATGATGACAGACCCAGGTACGCGTTACGTTTTTATGTCTGTACTACTTATTCCTGTAGCATCTCTCAGCTCAGAAGCTGCCAAGGGGGCAGGTGGTTCCTGTGCACCAGGTAGCGCTCCCTGTTTGCCTACTAACAGAAGGATGCTGTCACATTTACTGCTCTGAGAGAAATAAAGTGCAGAGAGAGCACATCTCAGGCTTGCAGCCCACGTAGAGGATGATTCTGAGATTACCGTCCCGACACGTACCGGGCTCGATGGTACATGAAGGCAATGGACCATGGGCTGTGGTGGTTTCCTTCCTTGTACTGGTTTTACTGGTTTGTTTTGCTGGTGCTCTAGGCTGTGATGGGGGTCAGCCTACGGAGCTGGGCACTCAGCACCTGGAGGTGCCACCAGCAGTTGACCCGGTGTCGCTGCTGGATTTTCCCCAGTCTGAGTTGTGCTTTGCTGGTGAATCAGAAGGACGAGGGAGATTCTTTTGCAGCCATTTGCGGGCATTCTGAGTGAACAGAACTGTGCATGGCATGAAATGGTTCTGGTATGGGGAGAGGAGAAGGATCACATGGCTCTTTAATAGCTGAGAATTCCTGGGGTGGATAGGTTCTGTTTGGGTCTGCGTTTGGTCAGGAAGTTACCTCCTTCTGTGCTGGGTGCCAGAGTTTGGAGCTGAGCCACAAAACCAGCCAGGCATTGTCTCCATGAGCCCCAAAACACACTGGTGCGTACTGGGGAGCTCTCCACATTCTTTGTGTGGGGCTCGAGGTTGCGGCGCTGCAGCAGTTGGCCCTGGATTTCAAACCAAGGGATATCAGTTGGCTCCTGGTACAGGCAGCTGTTGCAGTCTGTCTGTGGTCCGTGTGATCATATGCTGTGCCATTTCTCTGACATTTGGACCATGGAAACCTTCCTGGCAACCTTTCTGGTATCAGTAGAGCTGGGACTGGGCACCTCACTGGGACCTGGGAACGCAGCATGAAGTCAGAGCGTCAAGTGAGTTCTTAACGTAGCACTGGATGTCATCACCTGCTCACTCCTGCCTGCCGCCTGGGTCTGCCCTGCACACGCTGCCTTGCAGCCCTTTGCCCATCAGGGATGCTTGGTGGATAGTTGGGACTTGGGGAGGAAATCCTGTCCTGGTTGCGTTCCATTCTGCGCACTGAGCCACCCAGTGATTAAACTTGCAGGAGATGACTCCATCCTCATTGGGGTCATAGCTGCACTATTAGAAAAGTGCTAACAGAAAATACATAATCATGGAGCAAACACTATTTTCTAGGCAGATATTCCTTGCGGCTGAATTACGATGACAAAGCACCAACACACTTTTCATATTAATATGGCAAGAGGAGACTCCTGCTGTATTCTGAAGACAAATTTAATTCACTCTGAAGTGTGGCTTTGAGTTGGTAGTGTCCGCTTTCAAGAAGTTTCCCAGTCTGGTTGTAAATACGTATTTCCACTTCCCTTTGGTAGCAATCCAGGCATCCTTGCTCTCTGGTCAGGTATTTTTTAAGGAAACCATGGCTTCAGAATATTAGAACTGTGTTAGTTCCGATTTCCATCATTGCATTAATCAACAAGAGGAAGAGCAATGTTGTACGCAGGCAGGTAGTGATAGGACAAGAGGGAATGGCTTTAAACTAAAAGAGAGGAGATTTAGGTTAGATGTCAGGTGGAAATTCTTTGCTATGAAGATGGCCCTGGCACTGCTGCCCAGAGCTGTGGGTGCCCCATCCCTGGAGACAGCCAAGGCCGGGTTGGATGGGATCCTGGGCAACCTGAGCTGGTGGGGGGCAGCCAGTCCATGGCAGGAGGTTGGGGTTGGGTGTTCTGTGAGGACCCTTCCAGCCCAACCATTTTGTGCGTCTGTGATTCATTACTTATTACCTCCTTTCATTAATTACTGGTGCTTTCTGTTCCCTCCGTTGCTCATTCAGAGGGAAGCGGCCTCTATGGAAGGGGCCCGTGCCTGCTCTCCCTCTTCCTGGGTGCATGGGGATCCTCCTGCCAGCTGCCAACCGCAGTGGAGCCGGGTGGAAGGCACTGAGCCTCTACGTTACAAAGCCAAATACAAAAATAACTGGAGCAGCACTGAAAGGCGAGCAGGGCTGTCACAGCTTCGGGGGGGTCGGGAGCTGGGGCAGTGGCTGGGCTCCGTCCCCGTGGGCTGGCAGCTGCAGGAGAGGTCGGGAGGGCTCCGAGGAGATCGGGCGTTTTGCTGTTGGGAGGCTCCGGCAGCTGGCAGGAGGTCGCTGGTTGTTTATGGGAAGAGGAAATACAGGAGCTGCTGCCAGCAGGATGGAGCTGCTGGGATGGAGCTGCTGGGATGGAGCTGCTGGGATGGAGCTGCCCTCCCAGGTACCAGCCCCACCCACTGCCCGTTGAGTCACACCGTGCTCCTCTGGGGATGAAAATTGCCTTGCTTTCAACTCAAAGAACAGATAATGGGCTATTTTCCTCCCAAAATACTGAAAAAGAGGTGTGCTGGCAATGAATGTGCAGGTTGTTATTTCCATTTTATAATGGGGATGGAGCTACGAAGCAGCTGTCTTCTGCTCTGAAACAGGGAAATAAGCAGCCTGTTAGATTCGAACAACAAAATCCTCTTATGGTTATAAAGAGTTATGCATTACTTATATCAAATTGTTCCTAAGAAGAAAAAAAAAAAAAAGAAAATTACCAGAAAATTAATATCTTTTAAGCTGCTTTCTAGCCTGTCCTTTGCATTTTAGGGTGCAGTAGGAAGGGAGAAAAACTGACAACTTTGTCTCACCCAATTTGATGGGTATTGGAGGTCTTAACCTTTGCCAACAGCCACCCAAAGAAACAGTAAATGAAAGAATCCTGTGGTTAATAGAAATCTGATAGGAAACACAGCTTGCGCTGAGAACAAAATGGATTTGAAATCGAATTTAAATACGAGTGAAAATAGAACAATGTCTAATTAATAAGCTTAATGAAAGGAGAATCCAGTGACAATCAGAAACAAAAAATAAGCCCGATCTGTAAATATTCCACTTTTACACTTCTTGAAGATACTGCTAATAGCAACTGAAAGTATATTTTTCTTGGCTCTATGAATCGTGCCCTATAGTGTGGTTGAAAGGAGTGATTGTTCCCCAGAATAATCTTTCTGATTCCACTCACTGGCACAGCCCAAGCTTGACAAAACGTCCCCACTTGGTGTCAGCGCTCCAGATCCCTCCGATGGGGCTGTCCAAAGCCAACGAGCTGTTCTGGAGCATCATTTTGTTCCTCTCTCCAGCCTTCCCAGTTGGCCGTCCAGCCTCGCCGCAGAGCCCAGGCACCCTTAGTTCTGTCCCAGATGCTCCCTGCAGCTTCTCCCATGGCTTCTCCTGCAGCATCCACCCCGTGTGTGTTTGCTTGCCGAAGGGAGGTTGGGATGGGAGCCTTCCCCACCTAGCTCTCCCCATCTCGTTCTGCACAAACGAATGAGGTGTGGCATTAGCTGCCCTGTAACTACGGTGGTGTTTTGTATTTGTTTCTCTCTTTTTACCCCCCCTGGAACCAGGATCCTAAAAATAGTGCAAGTTTGAACTGGCAGATGTTTCATTTGTCCTTTACGAGAGGACCAAAATTAGCCTCTCATTTGGCACCTAAATTAAGCGGCTTAACTGCCTTTATACGAACTTTGCAATTACTGGCTATTGAAGTTGCAACATTTTGTTGCGTTTGATGGGGAAAGGCATTATGTAAGCAATACCAGTACCTAAAAAGCCACCAGACCTTGAAAGAGAGAGGACGGACAAGAACAAGCCCAACTGTTGTTTCAGGGTGGTTTGGGTTTTTTGGGTTTTTTTTTGCATTTTCTAATATGAGGCAGATGTGCTTCTTTCTAATGAAGGTTTCATTAAAAAAAAAAAAAAAAGGCAGAAGTAACTTGGAAATGCTCAGAGAGCTGCCTATTGTAAAGGTAGAAAAAAAATCTAATGAAAGGACAGCAATGGTTTCTCTAATTTTCAGAGAAAAATCTGCACAGAATGCCTGAAGCTGGGTTAGCAGTGGGACTCCCCAGGGGCAACAGAAAGATGTTATAATCAATTACCACATCATAACACTGATGTATGATAATTACTGAGTGTTCCTCCTGAGATAGTGCAGCATTTGGCTGGGATGCGGCTCTTTCATGGTCCACTGCCTGATTAATATGCAAATAATAGGCTGATTGCATGATGAATGCAGAAAATGAGTTCGCTGATAACGTGAGCACCGAAGCGGGAAAATGATAAATTACTTTTACTGACTGTCCTACATTAAGTACCCTTTCTCAACAATTTTATCACAAATTAAGTAAAGCAGTATGGAGAGATTATGAGGATGTGTAAAATAATGTACCTTAATCGCTTTTATAATATTGTTGCATACAGTGTAAATGTCATTTTGTTTCAGTACTTTTGCCAGCACTCCTCCTGAAGAGGAGTGCATTAGGTGCAGCAGTGGTCAGGGTCACTCTTCTTTTAAGAAGTGCTTGCTTTTAAGAGCACTGCTGTGGTTGGTTGGGCTGTTGGGGAGGGAACCCAGTCCTCAGCCTCAGATCCATCCCATAAGCATCTTGCCCGTAGCACGTTGCTTAGAGGAGGAAATTTGGATAGATGCAAATTGGGATGCACAGCTCGTGTTTGTGTTCTGCTTGTCTGGAGCAGACAACAGGTTACAATCTTAAGGAGGACACAGAAATACCTCCACGCTCAGGCTTACCGTAGAGGAGGACAACAGTCAGAAAGATGCTAATACCTCAGAGTTAGTGTCTAACCACAAGGTCATCGCCAGCAAAGACACCAGGGCCTCCAGAAGCTCTGCTTTCCAAAAGGTGTTGTCCACGTGTTTATGTTGCTGGTGCTAGAAGTGTAACTGTGTGGGGTTGTGGCATGGTGATTGATCACTTTCATGGCATATCTGTTCTGATATTCAGAAAATCCTGAATTAAGCTAGTGCACACAAGCTGGTTTAGTAACGAGGTGATTGAAGGCGTTTTCCAGCAGTTATTGCTAAATATTGACTTCTGACTAAGGTACAGAAACACGGGAAAATCTGCATATTAAATGAAGATTAGCACAGCAGAGGAATTCCTTCTAAAGCCGCCATGATTTTGCCATTAATCATCTAAATTAAAACCCGATTCCATTTTATAAAGGTTGTTTTTAATTGTTAAGGGTGATATTTTAAAAAAAAAAAAAAAAAAGGAACAAAAAAACCCACTATTCAGCAGTTTTCAGTGCAAAAACTGTACCTCGAGAACCTCTGCGTGAGCTGGCAGGCATTTGAGGAAGTTCTCCCTGCATGCTTGCTGTAATGTTTGCCTCTTCCACGGACATCCCTTAGGCTGGAAAGGGCTCTGGGGCTGCTGGACTGACCTGAGTGCTGGCCTGATGATGTTTCTGGCCAGATTGCTGTGGAAGCCCCATCCCTGGAGGTGCCCAGGTCAGGCTGGACAGGGCCCTGGGTGGGGGACAACCAGCCCACAGCGCGGGTTGGAACTAGACGATCTTTGAGGTCCCTTCCAACCCAAGCCATTCTGTGATTCTGTGCCTCTTTAATGAACTCAAGCTGCATCCTTCTGCACGGGATCCTTGATATCCACGTGTCCCAGCTGCCCTGCATAGCAGTCTATACTGGCACGTGCATTGTGCAGCCCACACCTTTCAGCTTATGAGGCATCGTGCATCAGCAGGACACAGAGCACCTCTCTAATGGGGTGTGGGTGCGAGACAGCGCCTCGAGACGGGCTGGGAGGCAGCTGGGACTGTGCCTTTATTAAGAGGAGAATCCATCACCTGACTGCACGGAGAACTTCTACGTGTCCGGCTGTCAGCCTTTCTTCATGAGTCAGTTGCCAGCCCCGTGCTGAACTTCAGATTGCTCTAATTCCTTCTGCTTTCTGAAATGGTTAACATCTTTTTTTTTTAGTATAGGCGTAGAGCTAACATGTAATCATAGAACACGCAGCATAAAGTTGCTGCTACGCCCTGCAATCCTTCCACAATGCTCAGAAGCAGAACTTTCAGGTACTTTTAGCATTGAACCCTGCTCATTCAACTCGTTCTGTGTGCTTGTCTGTAACATCTGTTCCTGTGCAGAATGGGGACATTTGTTGTTTTTGTTCCCCCGGTGATCTCGGAGTTACCCGCGCTGGTTCCTTCCCTCGTGGTGCAGACACGCAGACCTCTGCGTGCCTCCCCTAAGGGCTTTTCCTTTGATCCCTTCCCCCAGCCACATGAAACTTCCCCGAGCCAGGACCCAGAATAACATTTTCCCCAAAGTTAAAACATTTGTGAAACAAACAAACAAAATCACCAGGGTCGCCGTGGAAATCTATAACCATAACTGTGGCAAGCACGTGCTGCAGTCATGGCTGCATGTGCCTGCATGCATGGCATCCTTCTGTGTGCACGCAGGAGGGAGCTTTTCATGCTCCCTACATATAGCTGGGGGAGCTTATAACTCTAGGGAGGATCGTATTTTCATAAGCCACACTAATTTGCACATTGCAGATAGGCAAGATTCACTCACTTAAATTAGATCCACCAAAAATGCTACCTGTGAGAAAGGGTTCAGCGTTCAGGGATATTCTTGTTGAATTAGTCAGAAGAGGGATGCATTGCAGCGTTGCTCTGCAAATGCTGATCTGATTTATTAGAGACCAAACCCACGCTCTGTTAACGGGAGGAGCTGTTGGGTGCTTGAAGAGAACCTGGGGTTAGATTGGGTGGGAGGTCGGGAACGAAAGCTCTGCCTGGGATTTCCAGATGCTGGCGAACAGAGCAATGAGTTTTGGGTCTGCAGACTGGGCAGCCCAGTGACTGGAAACAGGGGAAACAGGATGTAACCCTGTCCCAGTGTGAGATTCTGGGATCTCCAGCAACGCGCCAGGGCTCTTGTTGTCCATTAACTCATCTGTGCGAGTAGGTGAACGTGGGCCCTCAAGTATCCAATGCTCTTTCAAGAGGTTGCCAAGAAATTTCCTATCCACGTTTGTCTGCTTTCATCTTCTGTAGGACTTTGCCATAGAGGAAGGGAGCAGAGCACGGGATGCTCACTGCCCTGCATGGCGCATCGCCACTGCTGCTGTTCCTGGGGAACAACTTGGGGCTGGATGGCACAGACCTGGAGCCCGGGCTCCGGACACCGTGAGAAGCGGTGCATCGAACCGAGCGCCGGCTAAATCGTGTTTGGGTTCCTGTCGGAATGTCACGGAGTACCCTGTCATTTTGTTTTAGCAACTTGTCCTTCCAAATGCGCAGTTCGCCTTATGGCATGCCAGCAGTAAAAATGTCACTTACAATAATTACTTTTTGGTGAAAATGCTTGCTGACTTCCTACCTTCAAGCTGTTTTTTACACAGTGGGGAGATAATAAGAAATGACTTTATCCTGACTGCTCAAATGAACACTAAATGGAATTTAGGTTATTATTACTGCAGATAGAGGACTCTGTATTGAAATTTAAATAGTGGATCAGATAAACTACAGAGATTTGTCTCTGAAAATTACAGTGGATCTGCTTTTCCAATCCACTTCTCCCCGAAACTTAAGGCAGCTGTTGTCTGCCTGCTGTCTTTAGATATAGTATTTTTCATAATCCTTTTAGAGGCCCCTGAATACCTTCTGCATTTCGCATGATCTTCCCCAACTTCTCCGTGCTCTGTACCTTGTTTCCCCTGAGTCGTTCTGAAGCCTATGAGCTGAGCTCACGTGGGCAACACAGCAGTTCCTGGGCAGACAAAGGACAGGGTGCTGTGTATGGACACGTGTGCTATGGGTCCAGGCTGTCCTGCTGCTTCTGCGCAGAGGCTGTGGTGGAGAAGCTGCATTCTGCACGTGGAGGAGTTGCTGTGCATCACCAGAATGGGCCTTGGTGGGATAGTCATAGTCCAGAGCATTTACAGGCAGTGTTCAGGCAGTTCAGGAGCCGATACTGGAGATCTGACCCCAGCATGAGAATGGTAAATCTTGTCGTTGGAGAAGAACAGGAGAATCTGATGTTAAATTTAGGATAAACATCATAACCAATGAACTGAGACTCTGTCTCAGGCTGTCTCACATTTTCCAGATCGCCATCATGGTGGAAACTGATTAAGGTATAGAGAGGATGGATGGAACCAAAGCATGGTTTGGCTTCATCCATTGCCATGAGGGATGCAAGACCATCATCAAACAGATTTTCTGCATTCATATAACGAAGACAAAGCCAGTTTGTTCCAGTTCTCAGCCAGTTCTGTAAGGAGCTCAGGCAGACCCTGTTCTTACACACTAAGTTGTTTGCAGCGTTCGTTTCCTGATAGGGATGAAGTAGATGGAGGGATGGGCAAGCTGTAATATGGTGCTGGGTTTTGTTGCAGTAGGATGGTCATTCAAGAAGCAATTTTATGTTTGAAAAATAGTATTTAGAAAGAAGACAAAATTGGAAGGCTTTTGTATCATGTTGACCTTGTTTCCGTTCATTTATATATCTTCATTTTAGATTGTATGTCCCTCTCTAGGGCTGTAGTAGGCAAACACAAAAGTGAAGGATTTCCTGACATGAGAATAAGGGCTGTGTGTTTTACCAGGAGTGCTGTCTGCCCAGCTAATGCGCTCTGGTTCCCCCAAACTGAATCAGATGTGTTTCTCTTCAGGAAGACATAATCGCCTTCAGAGACTTGCAGGCTCCCCATCAGTGTGTGCCCAGAGCTCACTGTGCTTTCCTGCTTTCTTTAACTGTGAAATACCTGGTGTCAGTGTCCAGTGGTCGTTCTGTTTTAGCTATGAGTGGAGGCCAGTCGCTCTTGCCAAGTGTTTCTGATGTTGGATGTCAGCTCCCAGTACTTGATTTGCATCTGATTGTTGTTTATTTGCACGTACAAACGTGCTTCTAAAAATGAGTTGATAATGCCTGACTTCCCTGTACCCAAAAATGAATTCTGAATGAGTAATGTAAGGAGGACATGGCTTTGGCCTTCCGTGACTTGGTTGTATCTGCAGTTTTAGAAGATTTCCATCCCTTAAACGCACTTACGGTGCCTTGGAATCTTCAGTGACACTTGTCAATATCCACCTGAAGATGTGCAGGAGTTACACCAAGCTCTTCATCCTTTAAAGTGCCCTTGTTGAACTGTGTCTTACCGCCATCCTTGGGCCCTGACGGACGCCATCATTCCTCCAAGCTGGCGTGGAGAGAGCTTGTTGCAGACCTTTCTCTAGAGCTCTATAAGTGCAGGGCATGGCTCGCATAGGAACTGGATCATCCTTAGATTAGGACTGTTTTTCAGTGAAGTCTGGAGTTAGGGAAGCAGAACAGGTTTTAAGGAAATGCTCTCTCGCTCTTATTTCGGTCGGAGATGTTTGGCTTTGAAATCTCAGTCTGTATTTTTCGTATGTCTGAATTTGTTTCGTCGTCCTGTGAGGAACTTGGGAGAAATGAATACAGACAAACTATTTCATAAAACATCTGAAATGACTGCAGATTGACAGTTCAATTTGTAATAGTGAACACATCCAATTTTCCCTTTGTTCTGTCGGCAGTCACATGTACTTTAAATGTCTATTTAATTTTTTAATAGGTTAACGGGAAATGTTTGCATTATTCGATTATCGAATTGACTTTTCCAAATAATGGGCCTTTTCCTCCGATATTTGTATCGCATTTAAAATGTTTTTCCATAATGGAAAAGTGCCAGAAGTGAATGGGGAACATATTTGGAGTTATTTGTGGTTTATGCACATAATGTCTCATTGGAACCACTCTACACTTGCCTTTCCTTGGGAGGAAAAAAAACAGTTTGTCATCTGTACTGCCTTCCAAAATTAGATCCACATAATCCTACCTTTTTGAGTAAATAAGCAGCAGATTGGTCTTAAAAATGAAATTCAAGTAAGCTCTTGATATGTGATATAAAAAATAAATAAGCTAATATGTGAGCGGCATCGAGCATCGCAGTGATAGATGATGGCAGAGATTACCTCTGTTGTTTACATAATTAGGCTGGGCAGGGAAGGAGCGGGAGGAGGAGGCATTACCAAATGCTTTGTTGACTCCTCTATGGGTGTTGGGTTTTTTTTTTATTTCAGATTTTTTCTGCACTCCGTGCGTGCGTGTGCTTTGCGGTGCACGGATGAGGAATTGTATAGGAAATTTGCAGCTGCTCTAGTTATTCAGTAAGATTTGTGTAAGCTGGCACAGGGGACAAAATTAGAGGGAAGTTGAGCGAGTGCCGCGCTGTTTATTAGCTAGGCAGCCATAATTTTGACCTTGCTGTGGGTTAAAGGACGCAGACCTGAGAAGAAATCTGTTTATCATGTAGGGAATTCATGCCATCCCTGACAGTGTACAGTGAACAAGATGGATGATCTGCCAAATTGGTCCCTCGCATGGGTGAATCAGGGCAAATTTACAGTACAATTCCTTTGCTGCTCTCGATACAAAAATAACATTTGCTGGGTTTTATATTCAGTTGTATGATGACCTAGGGTGAACAGAGAGAAGAAATAAGATTTGCAAGATCCCTCTTGCCTTAAAGATTTATATGCACCTCGCTTTCCTTTTATGCCTGCCTATTTTGCATCTCTCACAAAGCGCTAAGCGAAAGCTCCAGGTGCTGGGTTTGAGAGACAACTTTATGCAAGTGTGGCAGGGAACTTCTCTTAAATTGCAGCATCCTGGAAGCTTCTGTTGCCTTGAACAACGCGATTATGCTGTGAACCCTGCGCCGAGTGAACCCTACTTGAACCTGCGCAGTGTTTCCTGTAATGCTCAGGATAAGCTTCCCATGCTGCCTGAGCTCCACGAAACATAGAGCCCAGATAGACTGTGAGGATTTGGTGGTGTTGTGGACAGCAAAAAATGGTGAAATTTGCTGTTAACCATCAGCTTATGGTGCTGGCTGCCATTGTGGTGGTGCAGCGCTCGGGGGAGCACAGTCCTGTTGTGAAGAATAGGATTTGGGGTGGACTTGGCCTCATCTCTGCACGATGAAGAGCGTTGTATTAGAAATAAACGTGAACTTGCATAGGGAAAACAACATTTTGTACAGAAACTATTGTTGTTGGCAAATTAACAGATTCAGAAAGCTTTCTTTCGAAGTGTCAAAATAACAGATTTGGTTGTCTCCTGATCCACTAGCTATCTTTATGTTGGATTCTCAAACACATTAATTAATACGACGTAATTGCAAACTGTATTTTAATTGTGTTAAGTTATTCCTGGGCAAAGAGAGGTGCAAAAATGTGATGTGAGTGATAAGAAACAATATGAAATCTATAACACTCTCAAGATACAAAGCTGCATCAGTTGTAGAAAATCCCCCACGAACACTTCCACGTAGTGGTGATTTTCTTACAGGTCATAGGAGGAGGTTTATACCTCTGTAGTCGTGTATTAAAGAGCGTTCTTAGACAGAAATGTTGCGAAGGCAAAGCGATAAAAATTCCTGACCAAGGAGATTCCTTGCAACCCTGCAAAGTATTGCACTTCATTTATTCCTGATTTTTAGGTGTGTATTCTTGTCTTTTTATGAAAGATTACTGAAGATAAAATAAGAAAATAATTCTGTTTTCGAAAGGAGGCTTTTCAGTAACCAAGTTGTAAGAAGTAGTGTTTTGCAAACGTAGGCATTTCTTTAAGTAGGTAGAATATAAACGGGAAGGGAAGTTAAATATCCTGCAATCAAAACATTACAATTATGCTAAAGTGGGGACTTCTTTCTTTGTTTTAATTACAGAAAGCACTCCAAAGACTTCTGCCAGTTGCAGTCCTGCTCCTGAATCTCCCATGAGTTCCAGCGAATCGGTAAAAAGCCTGACAGAATTGGTACAGCAGCCCTGTCCTTCTATAGAGACCAGTAAGGATGGCAAATCCCAGGAGCCCAGCGAGCCGCCTGCTTCTGAATCCCAGTCCACGACGCCTTTGCCGCTGTCAGGCCACTCAGCACTCAGCATCCAAGAGCTGGTCGCTATGTCCCCGGAGCTGGATACGTATGGCATTACAAAAAGGGTCAAAGAAGTGCTAACGGACAACAATCTTGGTAAATCGCTTTATTCCCATTTCTTGGCTGAAGTAAAGTATTGGTTTTGTTGTTCTGAAGCTATATTTCAGTAGATGTTGACAAGACCATTCAATTTTGACTCTGGCCTTGGCTTTCATCCTTTAAAGATTTTTTTTAGCCAGTAAAAAAATCCTTCTGGATTGTCACATCTGCTTAACAATATGTTATCTTACCCTCGCTGTCCTTAAGCTCTGATTCTGGCTCAGCAGCCAGGTACCAGTCCCACCTCCCTCAATGCAGGCCGGCAGGCTGTCGAGAGGGCCAAAACCCCAAGGCCAGTGAGGTCTCCCCTTGAGAAGTGCAGATTTCCCAGTGCTTGTAGGTTCAGGACCCCAGCAGGGCAGGCAGAAGAGGAGCAGGGCTGGGCAATGTGATTGCAAAGGGGGGTGCATCACATGGAAGTAGCGTGCCTTAGAGCTAGGAGGGCAAATTCAGACTCAGTGGAGGTTTATGTGAAGCCTTAGGTAATCACGTGGGGTCATTCAGTTATTTTGCTCTGAGACGTGCAAAGCAAAGGCTGCTTTTGCTGCAGATGAGGTTTTGGGTATCAAATTAAGTGTAATATTGATATGACTGACAATATTTGGAATAGTCAAAGGGAATAACGCACCTGAGCATGTGAAATCTACACTTAATACTGCCACTATCCCTGTAAATCCCAAGTTCTTTATACCTGTTTAACGCTTGCTTCCCTCACACGGCACTGGGAAACTTGTAGGAGTCCTTTGAAATTGCTAGCTGGAAGGCAGGCAGGTTGCACCAGTGTTACCTGCACGTGCATTTGGTGCTTAGCATGTATCCATCCCACCTGCATGGAGAGATTCGGAAGAGATGTCTGAGATGGTGGAGAGGAATCGCTCTCCGGAGATGCCAGTTTCCCACTATTCACAAGAACTAGAACCTAAAAGATAAACCTAGGTTTTGATTACTGATATTTACGTCAGAAGGATTACATCCGTATCATCTGAGCATGATGACTGTCTCATTAAAAACTCCTTTATTTTAGTACATAAGGAAGCCTTTTTTCAGCTAGACACAGACTACAAGGTGTTGTTCTTTTCGATTTTTACTGGGGTGGGGGAGGTTGCAAGTTCTCCTTAAATATAATTGGGGAAGGAAAAAAAATAGGCCCTTATCCTGGGCATACCCTGCATGAGAGTATGTTCCACTGAACCCAGCAGCATTACTGCTCTTGCACATTGGCGTAGGCCAATTGTGGTGGCTTGTTCAGTGGAGGTATGTACAGATAAAGCCGCAGGTAAGAGTTTGCAGGCTCAAGCCCCTACTTTTTGAGCAAAATACTGTTGAGTGCTGTGCCTGCTCTGGTGTTCCAGGGAGGTTTGAAAAAGTATTTTTGTTTACATTTGCTTTGATGCCATTTTTACTTAGTCTTTTTTATTTCCCATGATTTTTGTTTTCCTACAGTGTGGCTGACAAGCCTAAAAAGCAGCAGAAGAGCCAGGAAATGTGCCCCAAACTCTGCATTAGGTGTGGAACCAGTTTCAATGTCTCCTTTTGCGCCCTCAGTGTGCTGCTGCACCACGTTGACTTGGTGCACAGCTTTCTGTGTCTCAGGCCGCAGGGCCTTGTCGTCCTGTCTTAGGCAGCTGCTGGCGGCCCAGTTCCGACACCACTGGCCACTAAAGACCACATTTGTGTGAAGCCATTCAGGGCGGCTCAGCAAACCAGACTTGGGTTTGGTGGGTCTCCCATCCCGTGATTTTTAAGCTTTCATGCAGCAGTCACCAGTTTAGCAGATGACGATACAGCATTGACACTGGGATGTTGCTAGTACTCCCAGCCCCAAATATCATATTATCAGGGATTTCGTGTTGGGCAGCATACAGCTTAGATACCGAGGGAAGCAAAGGCAGTGAGCTGTTGGAAGATTGCAGTATTGGGGTTCGTAGAATGATAGAATCATTAAGGTTGGAAAAGAACTGTAAGATCACCAAGTCCAACCATCAGCCCATCACCACCATGAGAGGTCCAAGACTAGGCCTGTAACTATCACAACTGGCAGGAGGTTGTGTCTGTGAGGAATTACAGGAGCGGGAAAGATAGGAGGCAAAAAGACAGGGAGATTTAACAGGAATTTTAGGAAGCCTGTGCTTAAAAATACTAAAGTTATTAATAGCACTGATGAAGATGGAGTGTGATACACCTGCTGCCCCCTGAGAATGGTTTCTGACACAGTCTCTATTAGCTCAGGAGTCTTTCAGGTGTTTTATCCTGTTCTCCTGTATCCTAGGATACAATAAGTGACACAAACATATTTAGCTTCTTCCTTTACACCTAGAGAATGCAATGCTGTCTCCTCCCTTGGATTTTTAATTTCTAGACTGTAATTTGAAGGTCATTTCCTTCAGCAGCATTGCTCGTACCTTCCCTGGGATGCTTGTTCCTGCCCCTTCTGTATTCCAGTATTCCTTACTGGTGGCTGCACAGCAAACCACAGCAGCTGCCTGGGTCACAGGTGGCTGTTACACTCCTGGGGGGCTGCTCTGACCCACGGCAGGTCCTGCTGACAGCACAGCTCTGCCTTGGTTGCAGTGCCTGTGCTGATGCCTAAGCGTGGCCTTAGGGAGCGTGGGAATGCCAGAGGGAAGTTATTTGCAGAGGCAGATGGAAAGGTGCTTAAAGTAGCTGTTTTGGCTCAAAAGTAGCTGTTTTAAAGGTAAATTGATGAGTTCTTCCTGATTTTTCTTTTCTAACGTAAAGGGAGAGAGCACGTTACCTCTGAAATGCAGATCTAAAATAAGCCCTGAAGTACAGCTTTTTTCTGATTTTCCTGATATTGAGTTGAAAGTTGAAAAACACTTAGGAAATTAAGTTCTGATCTTAGGTTTCTGTTCAGTCTGTAAGATCCATTTTGAGGGTTAGCCTTAGAGGCATGAGCATGCCCTTCTGAGCCCTATCCTTGCTTCCCTCTACACTTTTCATGATCCCAGCTGCTGCCTTCCAAAGCTTTGCCCCAGTCCATCCACATGGGATGTGCTGCAGCTCCCGGCTGCTCCCACCTTCCTTCTTAGCCTGTGGGGTGAAGCCAGAAGTCTTGGGGGGTGTAAAGCAGAGGGGGAGATGATGGAGTCAGGCATGCAGAGGGCTGGCTGTGTGGACCTGATATTTTCACTGGTCCTTTACCTGTCCCTCGGGATCTGTTGGTTGCCACTGGCTGATACTGCTGGCACTACTGGCAAGTGAAGCAGCCTTCTGCTTTGTGCTGGAGTGAGGGGTTCAGGAGCCAAGGATCAGACACCAGACCTTGAGGCCTCGACTTGATCGGGATGGGAAGATGTTTGGGTTAACTTGCAAGGCCACGATAGCCTCACTTCCATCAGAAATCCCCATCAATGACTCAGATGACTCCAGGCTCTGTCTTGTAACAAAAGCTGTTGCGTATTAGGGCATCTTAGCTTAGGGAGAACGCTGAGGGGAGGCTGTCAGGAAACCAGCTGTCTGTTTGGGCTTGTGCTGCACAGGCATTTTCCACAGTCCTCAGTGAGTGAGATCTTAACCATGTAAAACTAGTGTTATTAATGTGCTTACAAATGCCATACACTGAAAACCATTTTTAGTTTTTACCCTGCTAGGCAATAGCATTTTGAAAGAAGTAGAAGTAATAATTAACCAGAAGCACTGTAGAGGCTATAGAAACAGGAAAAACTGTTATATTGTAAAATGTGATTATCCACAGCTGCTAAAACACTGTTAGAGCACAACAGCGAGTACAACGCAGAAAACATTTACATGCCTTTGAGGACATGTAGATGACTATTGCTGAATGGGTGTTGCTTTGGTTTTGGTTCGCTGATAGCTTGAAATGTTCAGATTGCCCTGCTGGAACGAAGCTGTTGCAGCACCTCTTGCATAAGAGCTAAGTAGCCTCACTGCTCTCACTCGCTGCCTGCTGAGCTGAAAGTTTGGTTTATTTTTAATCTCATCAATTTGGGGTTTTTTCGCACACTGTTTCCACCGTGAGGTCCTTATCCCCAGAGGTGTTGGGCTCACATCTTTGTCACGGTCAGATCTTAAGGATTAATCTGAAGCTCAATATTTGCACCTTTAGTGGGTGGGGAGAGCTTTTATGCCTCTGAATCCCTCTTTCGGGTTTGCAAGCGATTTTGAAATGAGGATAATTGATGAGTGATCTTGTAGATGTGCTCTGTCTTTTTAGTTTGCCTTGTCTCTTAGTGAATTCATGCCGTTTTCAATTCCGCATTAGGTCAGCGTTTGTTTGGGGAGACAATCCTGGGGCTGACACAAGGCTCTGTCTCAGACCTGCTGGCTCGCCCGAAGCCCTGGCACAAGCTGAGTCTGAAGGGCCGGGAGCCCTTTGTCCGCATGCAGCTGTGGCTGAACGATCCCAACAACGTGGAGAAGCTGATGGATATGAAACGGATGGAGAAAAAAGGTAACGTGGAGCCGGCTGCTGAGTCCCGCTCTCCATTGTTTCAAAGATGACTGGGTTTTATAATTCTCCATAAAGAGTGTAGAGGCAACGCTGATCCAGTATTGTGAAGGTAGCTCAAGCAGCTTTTTGTTAGCTTTATTTGAGGCTAGCTCAAGCAGACGCATCTCAGAAACAAAACAAAAAAAAAACAAAAAAAAAAACAACCCTGAATATTCACCAGCTGTCATGAAATCATTGCTGTACTCTCCTATAGATTAATTACTGAGGCCCTAGTGTATCACTGATAACTTGCCTTAGCAAATGAGAAATGTGAGTTGGGGAGCTGGCTTTGGGTTGTTAGTTAATGGCACTGCAGCTGCTCACAGATGTTGCGCTGAAAACCATGCTTTGATTCCTGAGAGAGCTTCTTGCCAGTCCTGCATGGATGGCCACTAAGAGGAAAGAGAAATGCAGCATTTATAAGAGGCTGTGTGCAAATAATTAAATCTGTAGCCTGTATAGGGATGGGGAAGGTGACTGTGTTCAGACACGCTTGTGTAAAGCGGCTGTGCCATGAGCACGCACCTGTGAGAGATTAACTTCTTTTGGTCTCTTACTAGGGAGCGTATCCTGCTAATCTCAGCCTACTCTATATATTTTAAATTCATTACTAGAAAACAGCAGTTATTCAGAGCCTGCTTTTAGTACATACATGTGATTTTAAAAGAGAGGCTTATAGGCTGCCATTACCAGCAGTTAACTGATTAATGATGTATCCATCTCTCGAGCTATCCCTTAATGATATTAGCACAGACAGCATTAATCGTGTGCACTGGAAGCGCTGCTGTTGACTGATGTCCTGAAAACATGAATCCATTTGATCAAGAATTTTGGGAATATATTAAAAATGACAGTGAAGGAGGTTCTGGGAAGTAGCGATCTTGCATGCTTCTGGAAAGAAATTCAAATCCTCGTTACAGAAACCCGTGTGATACATGCAGGGCGGGACCTTAGCTCAAGCTGTGTGTAATCTGCCGCTGGGAGCGCAATCCAGAGGGGTTTCCCACTTCCCACTGTAAACCAGAGGGAGCCATGATGGTTTTTGCTGCATCAGAAATACAGCAGAAATAAAATTGTCAACTAGGTGGGTTTTTATAGCCTCAAAGAGAATTTCGGCCATAATGCAGGAAAATAAAATAAAAATAATTTAAAAGTGGTACTGACAATATCCTTTCAAAGCTGTTTTCTAAACTGGGTTCTTATCAAATGCTGTGCAATACATACGCTGTGTAGATGGCACCTGAATAGAGAGAGGGCTGTAAATCATCTGAGTGCTGAGCTCCTGAGCTGTGCCAGTGCTGGCCTCATGGCAGAGCACTCTGCAGTGAATCCAGCCCTTTATTTTCTGCAAAATCCTTTCACGCAGGTAGGGATCCTGGGATGTAAGCTTTTAAATTGCGCTAGAACCGCATTAAGAATTTAACTTTCCCTTAAGCTAATGTCAATTAAAGAACAATGCAGCTGTATCTACTACCAGTAGAACATTATTATCAATTATTTCTCTGCCACAGTTTATTAGGAGACTAGATTGATAATTACGATAAAGCTGAGCTGCACATACCTCTTTTCTTCCTCCTATTCTGCCAGCCTGAAGTTTATGTCATAAATGCCCCTTTTAAGAGATTCTGAAGATCTGCAATGTACATTAAGTAACCTCATGGAGGAAGCTGGGGTCACGCTCACTAGGCTGAGACGCTCTGCTCCATGTTTTCTGCCAGGGAGGAATTCATTCCCTTCCTTCCAAGCTCCCGGTGTGTGTGCTGCTGGTAACGTCACACTCCTCACTGAACAGTACTGAAGCCTGCTGTCAGGAGAAAATTTAATTCCCTTTATTTCCCCATTATTTCACTTTTTAATAATCTTGTTCAATACTGCATAAGATAAAAATTATATTAAAAGGGGCTCTGTTTTACCTCAGTGGGCAGCTGCTAGTTCTGCAGTGGTGGCTGCTTCATCTGAAGCTGAGCCCATGCTGGGGAGTCTGCCCATAGGAACGCAGGGATGCTGGGCTGGCAACAGCAGGGGGAAAATAGAGGTAGCGAAACTCAGCAGATGGAGCTGGCCTTGACAGGTTGGTCTCAGACTCGCCTCCAGACCTTTGCCCAAATTACATGCATGGTTTTTTTTCTTTGGTCTCCTGAGAAGCGGAGGCCAATCACACAAAAAAATCAAATGTCTCCAAACATCAGGTGTGCTTGCGATTTGGATTGCAGTTTGAGCCTCACTGTTGCTGGAAATGTGCTCAGTGATCTCCTGATGTTGTCTACACGCAACGCATACGTTTAAAATCAGAAATGAAAGGAAGAGCTTTCATAAAGTTTCCAGAGAGCTCTGTTAAAGCCTAAAATCTGGGTACTAGTTCAGCATGTGGCCTCGTGCCAGGGTTGTGCCTTTGGCCCAATGGAAGACCCTGGAGGTGTTGAAGACCATTGGAGATGTGGCACTGAGGGACATGGTCAGCGGGCACGGTGAGGTGGGTTGGAGTTGGACTTGGCGATCTTAGAGGTCTTTTCCAACCTTAATAATTCCGTGGTTCTAAGTTTGTTCTAATAATATATTGTTCTCCAGAAATGGTTGTGTCCTAACAGTGGGACTTCCTTTTCTTTATTTCTGTGTTAAAGAAATATGAACATTTGTAAAATCGGTTCCATTCACACGAGAGACCCAACTAAGTCTTTACACCTTTAGTGAGGTTACGAAATCAGAGGTGGGCATTGGGCATGGAGTTCTTCCTGAGCTGTCACAGCTGTGTGCTGTCTTCAGGAGCCTTCCTGGGAGCTCTGAGCTGCCAGAAATGCCATCCTTTGGAGGGCAGGAAGAGATGCAGAGCGTACCATCACCTGACCAAATGCCAGCACCTCCAGCTGGAGATAGCCTACACACTTTCAGCATCTTCAACACAAGTTTCTGTTTTGTCTCATGGCCTCCTTTAAGTTGCTGCACGCTGCTGAAGAGGTAGAGGCTTTCTTAATTGTATTGTCAAAGTAGGCAAGGGAACCTTGTATATAGTTTGCATATCAGTGCAGGTTTGAAATAACACCTGGCAGTCTTGGAAACTGAAGGCATTACATTTACCTGTAATCACTTCACAGTGAGTAGTACAACTTAAATGGGTGGTTTTTAATGAAGTTTGCTGAAAAATCATAATAAAAAAGGAAACCAAAACTTTTCTTTTTATAGTTATTTCAAGCACATGCAGCACTGCATCATAGCAGAGTGATGGATCATGAGCAACTCACGCTCTGTTCCGTATCAGTGATCTTACACAGCAGGCAATCCATAGGTAATCTGTCATATTCAGGAAGAACAAAATGAGGGCCATGCAGATAGCCCCAAAGGTTACAGAGCACATTCAGAATTCACTTCAACAAAAGTAAGACACTGTGTAGAAAGATCCCAGTGGGCACAGCTCCATGTAGAGGACAGGATGGTGAAACCCACTGGAGGCAGAAGACCTTGCTAGACCTTTAGGGTTGGCATGCATGAGAAAGGCTCTCAGCATTTCAGTTGGTTTGATTGCATCGGATTTTTCTTCTTTGTGCACCCTCAGTCTAAAGGCAGAGCTGTGCAGAGAAAGGTTTTTTCCTTTTTTTTTTTTTTTGAATAATTTGGTTTCTGGCCGGTGTGACCTGCCCTGCATTGCTCCCTGGCTCCAATCAGAGCTCCTGCCTGCTGGAGATTTACTGCCTGCCTGATTGATGTCAGGCTGCTGTAAGCTGGAACTGAATAGGCAAGGTTATCAAATTGCAGCTCCTGAATACCTAAACTCTTAAATATCTAGAAGGTATTTAACAGAGCATTAAATGTTTTATTCACAAGATTCATCTATACTTGCCGTTTTCAACCCCCTCATTAGCAATGCTTGTGCATGGTGCTGCCAGGTACAGTAAATCCCACCTGCCTTTGCCCAGTGTAAATCCATCAAGACGGTGACAGCGTTTGCTGGGACTCTCCTTGCAGGATTTTTCAGGATAATTCAGTCCCTGTAGGGGAGGAGTTGGCGGTGGCTCGCAGCCCCGGAGCTGCAGCAGCGCAGCGAGAGTTATTACAAGTACAGGCATCTTTAAAAGAGCCTTGTATAGGGGAGGAGGATGCTGTAGGCTGTTTTCCTTTCGTAACCTGTCACCGCTCTAGCAAAAATCTGGAAGAGAAAACAGCAGACGCCGGGTGGGTGCGCAGCCCCTCGCTGGGATGCCCGGGCTCCGGGCGCCATCGTGTGTTGGAGACGGAGCTGCGGCTGCCTCCAGCTTCCACCGTGCTGACTGAGAGACCTTAAGTGTTAGAGAGACCCTCGTGTCTAACAGCCAGAGCCATTTAGGTTGAAGTGAGGGGTAACTGTCCTAATCAGGTGCTTATGTGGAAGTTCACCACCCCGAAATTGTGAATTTCAGGCACGTCCTGTTAGCTGACCCCAGTCCCATATCCGGTGAAAAAGCAGAGAACCCTGGCAGGTTTCCAGTTGATTTACCCTCTTTTCTTTCCCTTCTTTCTTCTTTTTCTGTCTCTTGCATCTTCCCCACCTTTGCTTCCCTCTGGTGATGCCCCTTCCCTCCTGTTCTCCCCAGACAGCCCATCCGTGCAGGCTCAGCCTGTCACCTTCTCATTTATTCCGCGGCTTGTATATTCATTGATTTTGCATTTGTATTCAGCCGGGGCTGATCCGATGCGCCTCTCTTTCAGCCTACATGAAGCGGCGACACAGCTCCGTGAGCGACAGTCAGTCGTGCGAGTCCTCCTCCACTGGAATCGACTACAGCCAGGGCGCCAGCCCGCAGCCTCAGCACCAGCTGAAGAAGCCCCGGGTGGTGCTGGCACCAGAAGAGAAGGAAGCTCTGAAACGAGCCTACCAGCAAAAGCCATACCCATCACCAAAAACCATTGAGGAACTGGCTACGCAGCTCAACTTGAAAACCAGCACCGTGATCAACTGGTTCCACAATTACAGGTAGGAGATCTCCCAGGAGCCCTGCTCGTAAAGGATTTATTTTATTTGCTTTGGCAGGGCGCTGCTCTCCTTCAGCACGCTGTGTCTGCTTCTGCTAGCGTTTAGCGGTTGTACAAAGTGAACAGTTTCGACAGCGGGGAGGTTCTAACTAACAGCAGTGCCAGTGCTCCAGCCTAATTTTAAGTCATCCCTGAGGAAGAGCAATCTTCACATACTGATGTAAGCAGAGCTCTTAGACAGAAAGTCTTGCCTTCGGGATGGGCATTGATCTAGAGGTGTCCACGGCTGTGCTGAATATTTATAAAGCCCACTGCAGTAAGCAAGACTGGTCTTCTTTACTTGCATATGCATACACTCAGACACACTCACATACATCTACGTATAGGTGTGTGTTGTGCATTTTATACCTTGGTGGGGATTGCTTGAAAGTGTCCTCTACTGGATGGCATCAGAATTGCAGTGCTTCCATCATACATCTTTGCAGAATAAGAGCAAAAAATAGGTTTTCTTCTATGTCTTGGGTCAGTGAGCTCAGAAAATAGGCAAGATGTGTGCTGGGAAGCTCTGCAGTCATGAAGGACAGAGAACCAATAACCTGAAGTCACATGTTGCCACGGACTTATTTCATTATTATAATTAAATCATTGAGTCTCATTGAGATGAAATAAGGTCTGTGTAGTTCCTTTCTCTTATTAAAGGGAACCTTCTCAGCGTTTGGACAGCTGAAGTAGGTTTTGGCCTAGAGACTCCAATAAAAAGAAACAATGCTGGAATGGCATGTAAGAATTAGGAGGATTTGAATAAACATATTTTCAGCTGTGTTTAGGATTGGGAATCTTAATTAGTTCAGCAGACTTTTCTCCGAGAAATTTGTTCTAATGAATATTAAACAGGTACAGTTAAGACACCAGATTTAATGCCATTCTGCTCCTTCACTCGGAGCCAGTAATGTTCCTAATTATTCTAACAGCGGCTTGCTAAACTTGTTTGTTTTTAGAAAACTGCTAACATTTAAAGGGTATTTTCCACTTTAGCCCTTCTCAGCTTTTCACAGGCAAGTTGCTGAAGCAGAAGCACAGTTTAATGAGATATCTCAGAAATATTATGTACAATGGTAAAATAATGTTTATAGTAAACAATGTAAAATTGAAAAATTATAACCATCCAGTAATCATATTTACACTGAATTTCATTGACTTGAATTCGCTACAGATGCAGCCTCTTTCACTGCTCAGTTCTCCAAATACAGGCCTCTATTCCAGCTCCCACTTCGAGGCAATTATACACAAGTTGGAGGAATGCCTATGAAAATATGTTCCCTTCGGCCTGACAGCAAAATGTGCTGTTCTCACTTACGCAGACGAGTGCGGGAGCACTGGTGGCATGTGTCATCTTCCTCATTATCATGAGATCTCCTGCTCAGGCGTGCTGCGAGAAAGCGTGACAAGTCATGATTGATCAGCGCGTTTAGCCACACCAAGCTATACATCGATGCAGACTAGGTGCTGACAGTTGTATACAAAAGAGAAATGCACAAACAAGGTGCTGTAAGCTGGTGGGTAGCACGAGCCTCGCAGCACTGAGTGGTCTGGACCTGTTCCCAGATGTGCTGCTGCTGAGTCTGTAGGGCTTTAAAGAGATGCTGCAAGCCTGTTTGGAGCGGCACTGAAGATCAAGTCACGTTGCCTGTTCCATTGCTTAGTACAGTAACTGCCGTAGCTTTTATGCATGAAGTACTCTTAGCACATTTGCAGGACGTCACCAGAGAAATACAGTTTAGGAGTTCTCCTTGGGGAACAGAATCTTCCTATTCTGCAGCTCATATGCTACAAGTAATTGATAGTAATTCCATCTTCTTCAGGCCGCACAATTTTATTTATCCCCTTTCTACTCCTCCCTCAACCGTTTCCTTTCCACACTGAAGATTCTTCATACAGAAGCAGTTCCACACCTTGGACCACCTAGCTGTTCTGTAACATTAGTTTTTCCTTAAAGAACCTTTCACTAGGGAGGGACAGATTAGGACACGTTAGTCTTGCTGTCTCTTGGGAATCTGGTTGCAGTGATGCTTCCTTTGGGATTCAGCTCAAAGCTCGCTTTCCAGAGGTGGCTGCCACAGCAGAATCTGGCTTTTTGCCTGCCAGGTGGGAAGTCAGCAGTAGTGTTTATTTGCCACAGTAGAAGAAACTTCAAAAAAAGTCCTCAGCAGGCGAAGAAGTAATTCACTTCAGAATATAAATAAATAGGTATAAGGGATTTTGCTGTGTTTGCAAACTTGTCCCAGTCTTTTGTTCTGCATCTATACCAACTGCAGAGCTCTGGGAACAACAAAAATAAGAATATACCTTGAATTAATACTTGCATTAGTGAAGCCCTGTACGTATGCGTTGGAGTCTGATGCTCCTCTGTCTTAGGAATTGCTATCCATCTTCACATGGGGATACTGGCATAGAGATCTCTGATATTTTGTGTTACTTTGATGAATGCCAACAGGATGTGTTGCTGTAAGGCCAGCACCATAGGGCTTTAATACTAAGTTAATCTGGAGCCAGATTAGATTCCAGAAGCGATGGATTGGGAGTGAATTCCAGGGATTTCCGCAGACACTGAACCTGTGTTCAGGTATTTTAAAAGCCATGCAAGCATGAAGCTCTTACTCGTTTCCTCTCCTGACCTGGGGAATGTTACAGATGCAGCATGTTCTGTATCACTGTCCATGCAGGGAGGCTATAGGCATGAAGAGCGCCTGATAATTGATGTTCCAGAATGCATGCCACTGATGGTAATAGAAAATTAATGCTAGCACCTGTGTTCTTGTGTTAGGTGAAAAATTTTCTCTTAGGGAAAATTACAGACCCTCTAAATCCTTCAAAAGTGTGGAGTCAGCAAGTGCTGCTGAAATACTCCGTTGCATTTCAAGCAAGTCAATAATATCGTTAGCTTCAAAAGCAGTGTTCAGTTGGTGTTTGCATTCATTGCAGTTTCCTTCCATCGTGTGCTGCCTTTGATAGCAAGATCAGGGATAAACTAAAAATTCTTACAGCCATCTGTGGGACAGTGTTTCACTTGCGATTTGCAGGACCCTTAGCAGTTGTTCCTGGTAAAAACCAAAGGTGAAAGATAAAGTTCTGCTGGTCTGTGCTCTCATCCCTGATCACGGGTCATGGAGGTTCCCTCTTGGTTGCAAACTGGGACCTGAACAGTGGTCGTAAGCTTTCCTGCTGATGGCATAGACAGTGTGTTTGGGGGATTATTACATGCTTCCAGTAACAGGAGGCACAGGGTGGAACACCAGGCAGTTTTAGTCACATGTGGAGTGTATTAATTCCCTTGAAATGCACTGCTTGCCTTGTCACTATTCATGTTCTGAAATTGATTTTTTAAATAAAAAATTAGACAGAAGTCAGGCTAGCTTTTAGACTGACAACCTGTCAGAAGGCTGTGCTTCCCCGGAGGGGTTTTGGGACGACGGACTTTCATCTTGCTTTCTCCTTGGTGGCTGTTTTTCCCCCGATTTTTTTCCTCGTTTCTTTTATGTTGAAACAAATTGCGGCTCATTTTTAGAGAAGTCTGAATTCTTTTGTATTTATAAGCTATTTTCCTCTGGATCTACTAGAAATGTATTCATATTTTTAAAATCATCCCTTTTGTGGTCCAGTGTATTGTAAATTTTCATGTTCCTGATGTCAGACTTCCAGGGAGAATGGGAGACTGCAGAGCCTTTCATCTCTGTCCATGAAACTGCATCCAGCCCTGTAAAAATAGAGCATAAAATTATGAATGTTACTTGATTTAAAATCATAAAGGAAAAATTCTCACGTTGGTTTTCAGCAATCATATTATTACAAGTTGATCATCATCTGCGTAAAACGTTACATTTTCGCTTTGTTCCACAATGCCTGCTGTGGTTATTTAGAAGAAACGGTCGTTAAAACAAATGGCCTGCTTGAAGTCAAGGTCAGACCGGGTGGGGCTTCGAGCACCCATTAGAGCTGTAGGTGTCCCTGGGCATTGCAGGGGGTTGGACCAGATGACCTGTGGAGGTCCCTTCCAACTCAGTGATTCTATGATGACACATGGGTCGTTCTCAATAACCAAGCACCACGCAGGTTACCTGCAGTGCTGTTCTGCTGAAAGTCTGGGATTCCACCAGCCTCCCTCCCACCGCGCTCTGGAGAAGCTGCATTTTGCAGCCTGGGTCCCTCCTTGCACAGCAGGCTTAGAAGTGGGTGTGTGGCCGGGGATGAATGAAATTAAGAACATCTTGACCATATTTCACATTTTTCCCAATGCCTTTTTTGCCAGTCTTTTTGAATTTTAGTGTGTGGGCCCTTCCACCACCCCGGCTGTCCTGTAGCCAAGGCAGACTGGTTTTCGCTGATGGCTCCCTGGGAAGGAGCCTGCTACGTGGCAGCACTCACCGTCCCTTTCGTCTGTCCCCCCAGGTCTCGCATCCGCCGGGAGCTGTTCATCGAGGAGATCCAAGCGGGAAGCCAGAGCCAGGCCGGGTCGAGCGATTCTCCTTCGGCGCGAAGCAGCAGAGCCGCCCACAGCTCGGAGGGAGACAGCTGCGATGGCGTGGACGCGGAGGGCCCACCTGAAGGAAAGCCAAGCGGTCCGGAGGCGGACGAGTACAGCAATGCAACCACAAAGTCTCAGGGAGGGCAAGCGGAGTCGGCTCTGGAGGCGGGGGAAGAGGCAGTGCCGGGCGCCCGGCCCACAGAGCGAGCGGAGCCGCTCCTCGTGGCGGCCGAGGGCCTGGAGGACACTGACGACGAGGGCAGGCCCAGAGCACCGCGCCAGGGCTCTCCGGCGAGGTCTCAGCGCTCGGGAGAAGCTCCGGAGACACTGCCCAACTCCGCCACGGAAGGGGATGCCTCTACCTCAGCTGCCTCCACCTCAGTCCTTACAGGGGAGAGCTCCTACAAGTCAAAGGAAAGTTCAGAGAAAAGCTCCAGCGTGCCAAGTACGAGTTCGACGCCGGCCGCAGGCTCGCAGAAAGCCAACTCTCTGCAGAGCTTGTTCAGCTTCTCCGAGGCCGCGAGCTCCAGGAACACACGAGACAGCTCCTTGAGGAAAAAGAAAGCCGCAAACTTGAACAACATAATCCACCGCTTGGAGAAGGCCGCCAGTCGGGAAGAGGCTGCCGAGTGGGAGTTTTGAGATTAAAACTCGCCCAACTCTGGAGAGCTGGGAAGTGAAACTGGACCTCTACTGGTTTTATTGTGTTGCGCACTTATCCGCCCTGCGGGCCACAGGGCAAAAACGCCATAGGCCAAGGTGCATATAGAAAACAAAAGGAGCGTTAAGCCCAATTTATGTTTGTGTTTTCGAGGAAGAAAACTGAAATGTGTAGTCGAGCTTTTTTGTACCCTGAAGTGTTTTTATTATTGCCCTAAGTGATTTCCACAGTTTCTGGAATAACTCATACAGCTTTGCCTTGTGCCCTCCTCTTTGGTGTGGGCTTTAAAAAAAAAAAAAAAGAAAAACGTTTTAAAAAAAAAAAAATCGAACCCACGTATTAAAAGGGGGCTTTTTATCTGCCATCTAATGGCTACAGAGCGATAATACACTATTATCTTCTTAAACCAGGAAAAAAGGGGAGATTTTTCAAAAAAAAAAAGAAAAAAAAAAGAAAGTTTTTTGTAGCTGTTCAGTTGCCACTAAGAGATTGCACAGTCAACCGACTCTAAACACACTAGTTTGGATTCCTACATATTTTCAAGAAAAGAAAAGAATCTTGTTGTTTGAAACTTTGAATTAAAAAAAAAAAAAACACATTTACTCCACATATTTTTTAACAAAACAAAAAAAAAAAGTCACATCAGGAAAATATCTTAATTTGTGGTAGCTGACTTAGTGTTTTCTTGTAAGTGAAATAGAATATTGACACGTAGTGCACATTGTTTCATAGCTTTAACTGATTCTGGTCTTTTGCAGCCCAGAATTTGTTTAATACACTCCATTTTAGGCCAAATCAGGACAAAAAAAAAAAAATCTGAATCTAGGTATTTTATAATCTGCTTTTTAACCTCTAACCACAGAGCACGCTGATCAGACCTCATATCTGGGAGGTTTAGGAGACAACTTAGAAACAGCATGTACTTGATCATTTCACTTGGGTCGTAGTGTACAGGATTTCCTTTCAGTCAAGTCAGATTGCTCCAAAAACGTTGGCCAGTAACATTTCAGCCTGCTTCTTCGGGGACACGCTCCGTGACCCGAAATGTTCACCTTACCTGGAATCGAGGGAAGCGTAGTTCATGTGTACGACTGCTGTCACACCACTAAGGGGACGGGAGCTGCCTCAGATGGAGAAGTTTTCCTGCTGTAGGTGGCCATTTACTGACTCTCTTCCCACCGCAAGCACTGATTTTAAATATGTTTTAGTCGTGGGAAGCTTGTTTTTACGTGGAGGAATAGTACATGGCAATGACCAGACAGGCTCTTACCAGGGCAGAAGAGCCCAAACTCCAAACCAAAACGTTGATGCTCTCCAGTCCCGGTCTCGCCCGTTCTGCCCCGCAGAAATACAGCCTTTCGCCATTATTTTATGCACAGGTTAGGGCTGATCAAAGTACAAATCAAATTCTAACTTGTCTCTAACTCCTCCTGTTGTCTATATGTATATGCGTGAGCATAGAGGTGTGTGGAAGGATGTGTGTGCGTGAGCGTGTGCGTGCAATTTTATACGTCTGTGTATTTTCTTACGTACTTGTGCACACATAGAGTGCATTACTGCCACCTTTTTTCAATAAGCTGTTTTATCAGTTATGGCTTCTACAAGTTTGCTAATTTAGACTCCTTTATTGCCATATCTTTAAAACTAACAATAGATGATTTCGGAATATATATATATATATAAATATATATATATATAATTTTTTTTTGCTTATTTATAGGTGCTGTATTTTATTATCTGATTGTTAGGAAGGGATGAAAGGGGGCAAATATTCTTTAGAGGGATAGACTGCCGGCAGTATTGGGTATAATTTACAAGATGTAGTTGTCATACTGTATATTATTGATTGAAGACTTTTTGACCGTATTGTGTATCATTGAACTTTTGTCTTAGGTCAGCATCTTTTTGATGACACTTTAATGGTGCATTCATTACTTCTTAAGTTTAATTAATATTACTTTTCTGATTTTGGGGGAGGGAGGGATGGGGAGAGGAGTTCCGACTTTAAAGGTATGTTCCCAATATTACACCTCAGTGTGCTTGTATTAATTCATTAGTAGGATTTTTGACTGTAAGATGTGAAACCACATTTCTTGCATGATGTTTTAGAACGTATGTATTTCATTTACAGTCTCTTAACATGCAACAGCAGCACTTAGTGCAAGTTTCACAAATTGAGAATCAGTACACTAAAACCAATCCTTTTCATGATTGAGAAAAGAAGGCTCTAGGAGGCTGAAAGGCAGGGACTCGTTTCCTATTTCTACTGCTAGCTGTTTCAGGATACCTCCTTGGGTAGCTGGGGACTTGTGATGCAAAACTCAAACTGAGGAGCAGAGAGAGCAACTGCCCCTTTCTGTGATGAGCTGAGGAGATGGTTTGTAAGAGCAAACACCGGCGTGTGACAGTGCTGGAAGCGATTCCGGCTTCTTATCTGGAGTGCAGTTAGCCCACAGGAATGGCCAGCGAGGGAAATAACGTGGTGAAGCAGAGTGGCACCTCTCTGTGTCTGTACAGTGGTTTGACTTACAAAGCACAGCTCCATCTGTAAATGCACGTCCTGGCAAAAGTATGCATACCTTAATACGAGTCACAACAAGATGTGTCTTCAGCCACGGAGCAAAGCTTCTGACAAGAAGACACAGATATTTTCGTATGTTCTTAATATTTTTTTTTTTTAATTGTTGTTGTTCGGTTCAGGTTGGGTTTTTTAATTAATTCTGGGCAATCCGTTTGCCAGTCTGGTTCTACTGTCCTTGTCTGCTGATTGGAGATCCAGGTGCTTGATGCAGCCAAGTGGTTACTCTCGGCTTTCTCGATAGGGAGGGTTTTTTTTTCTGTTTGATTTATTTTTTTAAATTAATATTCCCCAAACTGTTCTTGTGCCTGTGTCTATATAATTGCATTCCATAATGCTTACTGAGAGCTCTTGCTGCATTATCCGACAGCAGAACTGTATTCACAGGTTGAACACAAATGCAGCATTTAAGGTCAATCTCTCTTCTTAATAAGCAATACGTAAGTGCCTTGAAACTTGTTATCTTTTCTTTTCCTGTTCGTTTTTGGGTTGCTTTTCAGACTTCCACTAGTTCTTTAGGGTTCCTTAGCGTCTGCCCGGTTTTTAATGCTATAATGGTTTTTTAAAAGCATATCTGTAGCTTGCCCTAGAGGAAATGTTTCTTTTATAACACTAACTGTTAATTCTGAGCTCCATTATTCCATTCGAATCATGTAATTTTGCTGGATAAAGACAGCATTCCTAAGTCAGAAGTCACTCCATCCTGCCAAGGGTTGTCACTGGTATCTATTAAAAAAAATTAATCAAATAAAATGCTGTCAGTATTTCCAATATTTTTGGCACTTTATTAATGACTTAGCTCCTTTTGTTGTTTCGTATGTCATGATCTGCGTTGAATGTGGATTAGCCTGCTGAGATGCTTGGGGGGTGCCCCGGCTGGGCGTCACTCCGCTCCCCTCGTGGCCGCGTTGTGCAGGGGCACGGGCAGACCGACACCCCCGGGCCGAGCTCCTAGAGTCGAAGCGATGTGCCCAGCTTTTTGTTCCCCGTTTTTAGCCAAGACCGCAGCTGCTTTTCTGTTCCAGTGGAAAGTAAATGGATTAGCTTGAACTACTGCTGAGATTCTCTTGCTGGAGATGAGCTACCTACTGGCTTTCCAAACAGTCCGAGACCTCCCTGCTTTAGAGACTCAACTTCAGCAACGCTGAAAGATGTTAGCTATATCTCTTATCTAGTGCGGCATTTGAAAGTAACGCTTCTAGGAAGATGTATATTGGGGTCGTTTTTTCATTTGGTGAACAGATGAGGATAAAAAAGTTGTAGGAGAAGAAATGCCAAAGAGTAGCACTGGGGCTTTTTGTGTTCTTCAGTCACGGGAAGGCGAGAGGTGGCACTTAGGGACATGGGGTAGGGGCTGTCCCATGGCACCATCGCTCTGTGGAGCGCGGAGCCTGGGAGCAAGGCACTCACTGCCAGCGTTTCTTTTCCCAGTGGATAAAAGCACAGACTGCAGAAAACCTGTAATCCCAGAGCCTGGTTTTATCTTGAGGTTCTTCAAAAATATTTTTATTTTCTCTTTCTGTTTCCAGTTCCGCGTTCTTACTAAAGCTGTGGGTGAAGGGCCTAGGCTATTTTAACACAAATGCCTTTGTATTGCAGCAGAACTTGTTTTTCTCTCTGGGTGGCTGGGGAAGGAGAAAGGTCCAATACTTGGTTTAGCTGAAAGGTAGGGAAGAGCATCCCTTGGAGAGGATGGGATTGTCATACATGGGATTGTCGGTACGCTTCCGTTTTTGAGGATACAGACTTCAGGCAAGGAGACTGCACGTTATAATTGGCAGAAATGTCTCTAATTAGAGTTGCTGTTGATGCTGTAAAATATGACCGTTTTATTTATTCATCTGTAAAATGTCTGTAGATAGAGCCAGTCCTTAAAGGAACCTCTATGAGTGCACTGTGTCCATACCGTGAATTAGTGAATCCTTCAGTAGGAACTCCTTGCTGTAATAAGAAAGATCTATCATAGAGTTAAAGAGAAGAAAATACATGTGCCTTTCTCATAAGGTGAAAGATCCTTGCGTTATTTCTATCTAACTTGTTCATATGGGAATGGTGAAGAGAAGGGGGTTAATGAACGTGGCAGAATTCTATGCAATATTCCCTGTCCAATTACTGAAGAGTGGCTGTTTTTCAGTCCTTTAGTAGGAGAAATAGGGAGCTAGACAAGTGCATCGTTCTGGTGGTAGCTCAAACTATAGAGGTGATACATTTACATAAAATAGGGTTGAGGGAAATCTGACAAAGTAATAAAAATTACTTGGTTTTGAACATTTCTTTGCACTTAAATCCAAACCAGTTTATTTAAACTGAAATCATAGAGTCGTGGAATATCCTGGGTTGGAAGGGGCCCCCAGGGATCATTGAGTCCAAGTCCAAAAGGTTGCAGTGAGCCGGAGCAGTGCCTTTAGCAAGGTTGCAAAGAGAGCAGTCATCTCCCTGAGCGATTTGTTGCGTGCAGATGGAGGGCACTATTTTTGCTTCGTGTCTTTCTAACACCAATCTCAAACGCTCTCCTATTACTTCTTCATCAGTGTACATATCCTAGAATATTCCCTGTCCTAGAGCCGCCGCGTGGCTGAGCCCTGTGCTGTGAGCGTTCCTTGAAGACTATCAGAAACACGGGAGGAAGAGAGAAGTTGGTCCTTAGGTGGGGGAACCTGATTTCACATTCACGGACACACATGCAGTGTGTGCTGGGGTGGTGAGACGAGCTGCTCACATCCTCGTGGTGCTCAGGAGTGTGGCTCACACGGCTGGCACGGCTGTGGGGCAGCGCTCAGCTCACCCACACGTTGGCCTGCTGCGTTCCCCTTGCACTTTCTGCTGCCCCACAATTGGAACGTCAACGTTTTCTTCCTTTGCGTTGCATATACAATCAGCTTTTTTTCTTCTTCTTTTTTTAAATAGAGAATTTAAAAATTCTGTTTGAGCAAAGTTTTTTTTTGTTCCTTTTTTTGTTGTTGTTGTTTTTTCCAGCTGTTTAAAATCTTGCCAGATGGTTTAAATTGCAATCGCTGGCTTTGAAAGCACAAAATCTTAACTTTCTTTTCTGACACTCAGCTGTCTTAGTTGAAGAAGTGACCGAGTGGTCCCTGTCTCTTTCCCTGTGTGCATTTGAGCTTTGACATGTAGAAATATTATTTCATGAATTAATTCTTTCCTCCCCACCCCTTTTGTAGGGTGCATTGACTATGCCATATGTAAAATATAGCTGTTAATGATCTTTAAAGCGAGACAAGCCCTTTGTGCTATGCCTAGGAACTAATCTGTCCTACATGACTAGGTCATGTCCTGTACCCTGCCCTGTGAATATGCAAGGATACTGAGCTTCTGTGCTCCAAAGGTGAGGTTTATCCTTTTGGAGAAGGTTAGCATGAGGCTGTGCACTTGAGTTTTCAAAAAGGCCTTAAAACTAGGTGTGTGAGTGGTGCCATCCCCTCCTCAGGGATGATTTCTCCCAGTCAAGCGGTTCTGCAGCATATGTGATGCAATTACTGGATGGAAGGTTGTTTCCCAGCAGGAGGAAGTCATTCATTGCAGTGTTAGCAGCGAGAGCCTCTGGTGCAGCCAAGGACCCAAACCCTCCACGTGACAGCCCTTGCCTGCCCAGGGAAGTTTGCATTTCTGCAGCTGTTTTGTGAATGAAATTTAAATCAGATCTGATGCCCGGTGTTGGTTTGCCATTGCTAGGCGCAGACATGCTCAGGCACAAAAGTGCATTAAAGTGAGATGTCTGCTTTTAAAAAATTAATGAGATTATTGTATTTTCCCTTGTCCAGCTATTCCACAAAGGACAGTTTCTGCCATTGTTCAGGCTTGCTTTATTCACGTGGATGCCAGTAGAGGAGTTTTGTCACAGTGCTGTAGATTAGGTAACACTAAAGTTGTTGGTTTCGTGATGCTGTTTCAGTTTGTTGAAACAGTCGTGTGCAGACTAAATTCTTAACCACAGCAAAATAATGCAGGGAGCAGGGGGTGCCTCCAGTCCCCATGACATCACGTCTTCAAGTTTTGTTTATAGAGCCACTTGTACGACGTGGTACAATACTCATCCAAAGAGCCATGGAAGCGGAGAGTCAGGCCAGGAATTCCTGCTCGTGGTGACATTGCTGGGGGTGGCATGGTTACTGTGTAACGTGTCGTAATGTTCGTAGCAGCACAGCCTCTCTGTCGGTAGCAAGAATAGCAGTGTTGAGTTCCGTTGTCATTTTCCATCTATGCGGGTAATTAATATGCATTTTTTGGAGTTTTTAAGTGTCTACATAAGTGTTTCCATAGGGAGAAAGCCCCTCTGTATGTGTAGCATTGACGTGCTTGGCATCAATAGAACTGCTGCAGCCAGATACGTGAAATCATTCGGGGCACAAGTGAGCAGAGGCATAAAACCAATATGTATTATAATGCATAGGATGCTGCTTTCCTGCTTGTCAGACAAGTTCCATGTTGTACATGCGGAATCATCCATCGGAGAGGTCGGATTTCTTGAGATTTGTGGGTTTTGCTCACCTGGGTAGGGAAGAGATTGCGTTCAGAATACATATGAATAATTCTGAGGGTCTGAGATGTGCCAGAGCCAGGTGGTTCAAAATTTGGAGTCAAGCTGTGTCTGTAACATCCCCCTTCAACACAGCCTGCAGGAAATTCATATGATGGACGCTTGCTCAAGTCACATGTATTCTTCTGTATCTGAGTACAGTGGGAAGGTGAAGAGTTTGCCATGTACTTAGAAAAGTGCAAAAACAGCCGATTGGGTACACAAAGCCAAGTAATGAATATGAGCACGTGGCTCAGTCTTGCTCTCCATGAGCTGAATATTCAAGCACTCTGTGGAACGAGACTGAAATTCTGTGTTACGCCGTTCCTCTCCGAGGGCACGCGTCTGTGTTGGGAAGAGAAGAAGTAAAACCCGGCACTTGACTTGCTCCGAAGTACAATCCTATCCCCAAGTAACGAACATTGTCCCTACAATCAGTCCCTCAGTCAGACCTCTCTGGCTTTTGTTAGCTTCCCTTTTAGAGCCCTCCTACTATTTTGACGCGTGATCTATGTGAGTAAATTATTACTAGCTTTAAAAGTGTTTCCAAAGTACCTGGTTACCTCTGGATGCTTGCACAGCTGCGCAGCGGTACCCGAGCTCCAGCGTGCGGGCAGTCGGCAAGGTCACCTCCGGGTCCTGGTCCTTGTTCCTCCGTCAGGGCTTCCAGTTCCTTCCACCTGCAGGGAGTGGGGATGAGAAGAGTTTAGTTTAGTTTGGAATGCTTTATTTTGATTCAGCGGGCGTGTCGTCAGGATTCTGTACGCTACTGCATTTCCCGTTCAGTTTTCAGTTCTCGCTACTTTCCTAAAATTCACTCTTGAACAAACTTTCTATACTCGGAAAGCTATGTGCCTTATTTTCTAATCTCTTCGTGGAGAATAATCTAAAGCACAGTGATCTCGATGGCAGCATTCACAGCCACCTGCTTGTCATTTAGTGTGGGAAAGGAAACGCCAACTGAGGAGCGATTCGTGGCCCAGCGCTCGTTGTTCTCTTGCTGATGAGCACTTCAAGCACTGTGCATTACGTCTTTGTGCAATAGAAATTCTCATTCTGCATCCGGAGGTCGTTGGCTCATCCAATGAGCGTAGGCGAGCGGTAGCGTAGAGAACTCGGGTTCCCAAAAACAAGCCTGCCTGGGTTGGCTCCGGCAGCAGGGTTGGTTCTGGGCTTGGAAAGAAAGGTTGCAAGGCAAAACCTGCCTGGTTTGTGCTCGCGGTCTGCCAGCGTTCAGGAGCTGCTCGTGGGCTCCGGCCATTGCTGCTGGTGCCATGTTGGTGCCATTGGCCATCCTTACTGGTGCCATTGGCCATCCTTACTGGTGCCACTTGCCATCCTTCGTGGTTGGCACCGCAGTTCATCCCAGTCCTCACCCAGTCGTTACAAACAGGCTTCCACCCGCCAGCGCCCTCAGCCCTTAGCAGCACTCGTGTGTCATCCTCCAAGCTTGCTCTCTCTACAGCATCCTAAGGTGTAACACACAAAGGCGGTTTGTCGTTAGGAAAACCATGTCGTATTTCCTATTTATGAGATTGATTTTGTCAGTTTCTTCGTTGAGGTTTGTTTTTATTGGATATAAACACAGCAGGAGCATACATATCCTGCAGCTGGACGTTGGATGGAGCGGGGTGCTGGCGGCTTGTCTGAGTATCCATATCATTGTGCCCCTGTTGTGTTTCTTAGAGCAATCATTTTTTTTTTTTTTAAAGATGTTTTATCTAAATGCCTAATAAATAATATTATTTAAATAGTTTTAAAGTAATTTAGGACTGAGAATAAGAAGCCTCAGTGGTGAGAGAAGAGACTTAAAATATACAGAGAGAGAAAATCCCCTTAGCCTCCTAGAGCCTCTACTGAGAATGTCATGAAGACGCAGTGCCCCCTGTCCGAGCACGCTGCCATCTCCTGCAGGGCTGATGTAAAACGAGAGACTGGTTTCCTGTGACGTTCATCTTGGTTGGCATAGGTTTGAATTTCTGCATTCAGAGCCGGTTTTCTTCTCCTTCGAAGTTGGTCGAGATCGAAAACGACAAAAAAAAAAAAATGAAAATAAAAAGGAAAAAAATATGAAAAAAAAAAAAACCAGAAAAACAAAACCGACCACCTTGTGCAGCAGCAGCTTTTCCTGGTGCACGCTGATCCCGCGTGGCTCTCGCCGTGCAGGACCACGTTAGGACAGGCCCATCCCTGGCGAGGTGACACGAGAGAAAAGCTGCCAAAGCAAAAATGAAATGGCCATTCCCCCCGCGCTCGGTGGGGCCGGGGCTGAGCTGCTGCCAATGGGTTGGGAAGCAAATTTGCACTTTGCCTTTCGAGGGTGTCCCGCTAGAAACCACCCGGCGAACTTCCCACGCGAGGTTTCTTTCCTTTGGTGACGTGGTCTGAAAGCAAAGAACAAGGAAGACCCCTCTGGAAATGATTGGATAACCCTTAAAAAATGGGGGGGGAGGGTGGGGAGGGGAGAGAGAAAGAAGCTTGTTGCTGTCGGAATTCTCTATGCAGTTCTGTGCTGGAAGCGCTCTGTGCCGGGCACTGCTCGCTGCGTCCCGGCGGATGGAGGCTGGCTGGGCTGGGGGGATGGCGTCTCTTCTGTCGGCTTTGGTTTGGTTTTCGTTTCCTTTTAGAATTGTTTCCCTCATGTTCCCTTTTGTCATGTTTTTATTGAAAACGTAACTCTCTGCATTTGTGCAATAACTACTTGCCATGATGATGGGCAGACCTTGGTAATGCCCCGACTACTAACACAGCACAAGATGAACTCAAACAGAAAGTGGTGTACTTTTTCCTGAGAACTTTTTTTTTTTTTTTTTTTTAAATAATAAGCTCAGTTTTTACCCCAGTGTATTGTGGTGTCTTACATTTTTAGCAGTATTTTATATTTTTTTTTTTTTCTGTAACGCACTAAGTCTTAGGTGGTTTTAGAGCTTGTTTGTTATATTCACAATCACAGATTTAAACAAAACAAAAAAAAAGTAAAAAAAAAAAAAAAACCCAAACATTAAAAATGTACTTTGAGGTTCAAAAAAATAAAAAACAAAAATTTTTTTTTTTTTTTTGTACAAGTAGCTTCGAGAAGCCCACGTTGTGTTGCTGTGACTCATCTTTTGTAACATTTTATTTCTTGGTATTTGTTTAAACATAAAAAAAAAAAAGAAAAATAAGAGTTTATATGGCTGGCAGTAGCGGGGAGCGCTCCCTCCGTCAGCAGAATGGCATTGTTTCTCTGTCTTTGTTTGGTTAGCCATATAATGTTTGTTCTCAGCACTGTACAACGGTCCCTATATGATATGGAGAAGCAATATCACTGTATGAAACTCACACGATGTATTATTATTATTATTATTCACTAGCACCCTAGGTGTGATAATTGAAGTAAATATCTTTTATACAAACACAATCCCGCGTGGGCTGTCTTTATTAAGGTGAGACCTGAGTCCAAGCAGCAAACATTTACATTGGTGGTTTTGGCTCCGTGTGGGGCGGCGGTGGGGCTGGGTTCCGTGGGGTTTGCTCTGATATCACTGAAGCAAAATCACCTTTTTTTGCATCATTTTGTGCAAGGGGGGATGAGGTGACGTCGGTGCCTGATTGAAGTGCCAGCTTCCAACCCGTGTTCTTTTCCAGCGACGTTCAGGTGCGAATGTTGGGCAGAAGAGTTGTGTTTTAAGGCTGCAGGGGGGGGGGTGCTGAGCACCAAACCAATATATGAGCTGATTAAAAATAGATGTGAATGGAAGGCATGGGAATTTTGCCAGATCTTTAGCTCGCGCTGTGTTTTTACTGCATATAAAGATCGGTTCCAGTTCCAGTGCCTCGTAAGATGTTGTGCCTATAAACTTCTGAGTCTTTACGGAGTGGAGAGGTTGGAGTTTGGTGTTGGTAAGGAGCAGGTACCTTAACCCATCCGCTGAATTACGTTCTGAAAACCAGCAGCCCAAGCCTTGAGCTGGGACGCTCTGGTTCTCAGGCAGCGCCTGCGGGTGCGTGCGCTGCGTCACCTTCCAGCCCCGCCTTGCTCAGGAGCGACTCACTTGGACGTGGAGCTCTGTCCTGCCTTGATTTCGTTGCAAATGTCTGCTTGCTGTTTTTGACGTGTCTGACAGCTTGTTCCACAGATGTGAAGGTTCTGTGCTTAACAAACACTTTCTTTTCCTGCTGCTTGATGTGCGGTCAATGCGTTGATGGCCATCACCGGCGTTGTGTAATTTCACCGTAATCGCTTGAAGCTTCTGAGCTCAAAGCTCTTACAGTGTGACTCCTCGAGTTGCTTAATGTGCATGCTTCTAATTCACGCCTTGCTTTCGGTGCGGTGGTGTTGCACTGAGGAGCGGAGCCCCACGTGGCCGTGGCAGCGGCGCGGTGTTGGCGTGGAAACACAGAAGCTGGTGCTGGAGAAGGGACGGAGTGAATGGCAGAAAACCTGTTCTGTAGCCCTGGGTGCAGGAACGCGTTGGCACCGCGTTGGGTGGGCAGTGGCCTTGGGCCCGCCCTGCACTCGGCGCGAGATGGGGACACGATGGGGACGTCCCCGCGGGAGGGGACGCGGCCGAGCAGCCCACGTCGTGCTCCTGGGCCCCGCTTCTTTCCACTTCAAAAAGCATTTCTGTTTTAATGGGAGCGCTGAAGAAACGGCGTACTTGCCAACAGAGGGCTTTGGAAAGCATGATTTGATTATAGCGAAGCATTTTATTTTCTTTTTGCTCCAAGCTATGGGAAACTGATAAGAAAATTCAAACTGTTTTCTCGAACTCTTCCTCGTTACCCATGTAATTATCTTAGTACCCTCGGAAATAATCCGCTCTTCTATGAAATCTCTCCTCGCAGGGTGAACTTCTGAAGTGGCACTGTGCTGCTTTCTGGGGGCTGTTTATTATGGAGTGGCCGGGCCAGAGGAAGGGGAAGGAGAAAAGCCCTCAGCCCTTCCCATCCCACAGCCCTCACACTGCAGAGAGGGGTAAAAAGGACGGGTGAAGGAAGGGAGGGAGCAGGAATGCCCCGTGTATTCTTGTCCTTTTGGCAGTGCACAGAAGTGAAAAGGAGATTTGTTGCCTTCACTGCCTTCAGGCCCAGCCCTTGCCATCTTGGTCTTCGCATCTTCTGCACGCATCCCCGAAGGACATCACTGACAGCTCCTCTTGATGTATTCTCCGCATCCTCTGCATCTTCAGAGCAATCCTTACACTTGGTCTTTGGAGCTCTTCCAGGGCTGCTACCTGTGGCCAGAGATGGGGTGGATTGTGCCCGGGAGCTGCAGGTGCTGTGAGGGATGGCATCATCCCTTCCTTTTTGTCATCTGCTTCCTGGGCAAACACGAACATTCTGATTGCTCCGGAGCTGCCCGACCTTCCTCCCTCTCTGAGACCTTTCTTCCCTCTCTAGATAGGCTGCTTTAAAATGCCTCAGAAGACCAATCCATGTGCAACTTCTGTGGAGTTGCTGGGCTTTCTGGAGCACTTGGCTCCCATCTCCAGTGTCTTTCGTTCACTCTGGGGAGGTCTTTGGAAGAATGCACACCCTTCAGGTGATGGTGATGTTTATTGTTTGCCCTGTAAGATGAGATGAACCTGAGGGGCAGCCTGGCTGGGCTGCTGGGCTGCAGCCTGATGGCAGCATTTCCTTCTGAGCAGAACAGATTTGCATCAGAGAAGACGCTGCCAGATTTGAGAGAGAGAGGGCTCTGACGCCCTGGGTAAAGAAATACTAAATCATTCCCTGCCTTCTTGTCCTGCTCCTCAGCCCACTGACAGCTCGCAGCAACAGCAGCCCCAAGGAAGAGAGTTAGGACAGAATGAATGACCCCATGCAGTGGTGTACCACGCAGAAACGCTGTCCCACACCACAAAAAGGACAAGGTAGAACACGAACTGTTGAGATGTAGAACACAGAAAGGCTTTTGACGACCTTCCTGTTATGGGAAGGACTTCTGCTCTGATCTTTTGTTCCTTGGGATCAGAAGAGGACAAAGAAGATGACCTGGTTCATCCAGGAGTGGATCTGCAGCCCACGGACCCTGCCCCCCTCATCCCTGCAGCCACGAATCACGGTCATCCCCCTTTGATTCTCCTGGAAGGGGAGCAGCACTTTGGGCTATAATAGTACCATCTTTCTCGGATTTCCTTAAAAGCCCAGTGCAAAGTATTTCAAGAACCTCAAGTTGTGCCTTAATACAAATATAAACCTGGGAGCTCTGCCATCAGGTAGGACTGGAGCTGAGACATTGCTGGCTTGGAAAGCTTCATGGGGGAGAGATGCCAAAAAGCCCTCGGACGAGGAAGAGCGCCCATTTCGACTTCTAAGTGACTGTCCTCAGCACACGGTCATTAACCAGGGCAGCCCAGCATGGGCAGGGCTCGGTGACCTGCAAAGGGCAGACCCAGTCCCTGCTGCTGTCTTTGGCTCTCAGCCTTGGCTCAAGGCAGCCCGAGCCTTCCTTATCTTGCCATCATCTTCCTTCCAGTCAATAAAATGGGCTTGAAGCCTTTGAAGTACTGGATTTCAGTGCACTTCAGTTGACTTCTGAAAGGATAGCTTTTCAAAGAAAGCTCCAAGCATGCCACATCATTTCTCTTCTTGTTTTCTTATTTATTTTTTTTTTACAGTTCTGTAAATCCCAGGATGCCAGACAGTAACGGAGGCAGATTAAAAAGTTAGCATCAGGCAAATGAGGGTGTGAACTTGCAAAGCGTCAGCTAATTTGCAGTAACTGCCCATGTGTGTGCTCCTGCCCTGCAGGTCCCTTCTGCAGTATCACTCAGCTCCCGTTTCCTTCAGGCTAAGAGGATTCACACGAGCAGTTCCTGCAGTCCCATGGACGTGTAGCAAGTTACAGCCCATCTCACCCCAAGGTGATTTATTCATCTGTCTCCATCCTCAGTAATCAAGCCACCATCTTATGGAAAGATTGCCACTCATTTATTTATGTCTGGCCTTATAACTTCAAACTAAGTTGCTAGTACGTCTTAATTTTCTCCATCTGTGAAAACAGATGCTGTTTATTTTGGACGATTTGCCAAGGGAGTCCCATTGCTGGGGCTTGTTGCAAGAGGCCGAGCTGCCAGTGCTCGGCAGCCGTGTGGGGCTCGAGGTCTGGTGGGCGCTCCTGATGAGCTGCACACAACGTGCCCGTAGGGGACCTGGGCTTTTCCATCTTTGCTTCGTGTTTGTGCTTTTTTTTTTTTTGCAGTGCCTGTTTAACGCAGAATGCATCTGGTCAGTGCTACGCCGTTTCCATGAGTTTTGTTCAGCAGCAGGGACCCTCACTCTTCTCCACGCCAGCAGTGAAGGCCGTGGGGAGAGCTGTGTGGTCGGTCACTTGCTTGAGCCCAGGGCTCCTGGGAGGGTCCCACGGTTGTGCCTGCGGGGCTGTGCTGCGGTGGCAGTAGCCCAAGTTCAGTGATTGGTAGCCAAAGCTGAGTGGATTTGTGGACCCTTGTGTTTGGGTAGGAAGTTTGTGCTGAGCTGCTGGGAGCCCTGTTGCAGACACCAAGGAACTCAGAGGGCATGATGAGGACGGGCCGGTGGTTGGGCTTGATGATCTTATCATAGAACCACAGAATGGCTTAGGTTGGAGGGGACCTTAAAGATCAGCTGGTGCCAACCCCTGCCATGGGCTGCCCAGGGCCCCATCCATGGCCTTGGGCACCTCCAGAGATGGGGCATCGTAGAGGTCTTTTCCAACCTTAATGATTCTATGGTTCTGCACTCCTTGCAGTGACCCACACTGACCAGCCGGGTGCAGTGAAAGTTTGAGACTTTTAGATCAGTGTCCTGGGGGATTTGGCTGAGGAAAGCCGTCATCGGGTGCAGGTTCACCCGGCCCACTGCGAATGCATCACCAGTGCCCCGCGCACAGCTACTGGTGCAGCTCCCGTCTGCACACCACCTTGCCAAGGACGGCATGGGAAGGTTTGCAGCACCGCTGCCATCTGCACTGCGTGTTTCCTGTGTCCCAGGTGGAGCTGGCAAGGAACAGCCAGACCCGCTGTGCCAGGCAGCACTGCAGTGGGACACGGGGCAGGGCTGGGGACTTCTGCCAGCGCTCGGTGTCCGGTTGCTGCATCGCCTTCATAAAGCAATGGCAAGTTGGACGTGGCTTCTCTGTTGTCTGAAAAGTCAAGGACAGTGAGGCTTGAGGATAAAGACATAGGGTTTAAAATCCCATTTTCCTCAGGGCTTCACCTTCTTTGTCCCATTGTCTTCTGCAGTGCCTCTGTCTTTCTTCCGAGGCTTTTGCACATCTGAAGGGTCAGGGCCGGGTCGTGGCAGCACAGCAGCTCCGAGGACGCAAAGGCGGAATCCAACGCTCATCCCCAGTGCCCAGCTGTGCCGGGGCTGCTCCTGCTGCTGCCCTTTGGGGCAGGGAAAGTTATGATTAAAAAAACTTTGAACAAAGATGCAGGGTGGTGGGATCAGAGAGCAGCTCCGTCTGTTTCAGTTGCTTTAGGATTAGAGGTGGTTCCCGGCTTTTCTGTTCTCATGGAGATGAACCCCAAGGGAAGGAGGAATGAGTTGTTCTTTAAAACTGGGAGACGCGCTGCCCTGGAGACCTTCTGTTCTCCAAAGCAAACTGCACTTCTGCTCCGTGCACCCCGAAAGGTTGAGGAAGAAATGGGGATGCAAAGCTGCTCCAGCACTGCGGGGCATGGGGAAGTGCGGGGCAGCATCGCGCCATCAGGGCCGCTTTCCGTTGGCCAACGAGAGCTTCCCCATTACACTTAAACAGGCAAATTTAATAAAATATCCAATTAAATAATTCACCACAGGGGAGAGGTTTTCTTCTTTCCAAATCTTGTTAATGCAAGTATTTCGCATCGGGCCACCCATGTTTTGGGATCGGAGCCGTCCCCATTTCTTGAGAAATAGTGACCTCCAGTGGGAAGCTCCGCCAGCGCAGCTCTGGGGTTGGATGGGCCCTTTTTGGGGTCCTGCTCTGCTGCAGTTTGGGGTGTGGGTTTGGCTGGGGGTGCTGGCACGATGTTCTCCTGCTGGAAGCTGGGCAGGGACCATCGCCGGAGATGTGCCCGTCCCCCATCTCAGCCAGGTGGGCACTTTGTTCGGAGCAGCCCGGGGCTGCTGATGTCTCCTGCTGCCCCCAGAAGCAGGGATGGAGCCCTGCAGCAATGGGATTTGCTGCCTGTGAGGGTGGGAACTCCGCATCTCTTGGTGTCCCCTTGGCCCCGGGTGACGGCCCCGGCTCTGTTTTGCAGTGCGCTGTGCGGAGCTGCAGATCCAGCTGACGGAGGCCGTGTCGGCGCTGGCGGGGCAGAAGGAGCTGGTGGCCAAACTGGAGCACGACCTCAGCACCATCCAGGCCCTCTCCGCCGTGCATCGCCCAGACGCAGAGGTAACCCCATGGCACGCGGCTCCACGACTCGGGGTGGCCCCAGGGATGACCACCAACAGTGGAGGGCTCACAGCAGGCGTGGGAATGTTTTAGCACCTCCTCTTTTCTTTCTTCTTCTGTTTGGTTTCGTTGTTGTTTTTTTTCCCACTTTTTCTTTCTTTCCTTTTATTTTCCCACCCCTTGCCCAGCTGGGTGCTGCATCAAGCCCATACCACAGGATGGTGCTGGCATGGGAGAGGTTGCAGGTGTGACATCTGGGCACCATCAAGCCCTTCTCCTCCCACGAAGGGATGGGTTTTAGGGTTGAGCATTGCAGCTCTTAGGGTCAAGCATCATTGTCTTTGGCTTGACCCTTGCTGAGCACCCGTCTGGCAGTGATGCTCCCAGATGGGCACCGAGTGGGAAATGCTGAATCCCTTCTGCTTGCTCCCAGGGTGCAGCCATCCCCAGCCTGGAGAAGATACCGGAGCCCATCAAGGAGGCCACCGCGCTGTTCTATGGTGAGAGGCAGCCATGAAACTGCTCAGGGTGCGGGTGGGAGCCATCCTGAAGCCGTGGGCAGGGAGCTCACCTCCTGGGGACAGTGACATGGAGATGCTCCCAGGTGGACACAGACAGCACCCGCTCAGCACATCCCTCACTGGGGACAGTGATGGGTTTTATGTCCAGCACGCATTGCTGGTCCTCCTGGCCACAGCCCAGCACCCATAGGGGGCACCCATGGAATGGGGCAGTGCTGCTGCAAGGTGGGTGGTGGGTGTCCATTGGGTTTTGCTTCACACTAACTGCTGTCCGCAGGTCACCCACCGTCTTCCAGTGCCCCATTCCCTGAGGGACAGGTGGACTCGCTGCTTTCCATCATCTCCAGCCAGAGGGAACGCTTCCGAGCCAGAAACCAGGAGCTGGAGGGGGTACGCAGGGTGGGGAGGGCTCCTGTGTGCTGCGGTGGGCTGCTTCTCTGCTGTGTGGGGTTTGCCATCAGCACAGTGCCAGTGCAAGCAGTAGGAAATATAAATTCTAGGGTTAGTGGGACCAGGACCTTCCACCTGTCAGTGCTGCTCCAAAGGGCAATCCAAATCCCTGCTGCGGTGCAGGTGTGCTTGGCTGTCCTGCATCCCCATGTGCTTGGCCATCCAGCGTAGCACTGGGGCTGCTGGATGAAAAGAGCACATAATGTGTGTGGATTGGGGCAGAGTTCACCCAAGAGCTCTAGAAGTTGAAGGACAGCTCCAAATAACCTCTTACATGGGCAGAACAGGCTCTGCAGCTCCCATAGCGTCATGGGATTGGGTTCTTCAGTGAGGCAGGGCTGGGCCAGCAGGGACAGTTCTAATTGAGGAGCAGTTTAAATTGAGATCTGGGGGATTGGGGTACTGAGAAGGGAGAGCATGGTGAGGAATGTGGTGCTGCATCAGGGGTGGCAAAACTGAGCATCAGCAAGCCCCCTCTACCACATTTTTGAGTCCCACTGGGGGACACTGCAGTGCAGGCTCCCATCACGTCCCCATCACCCTCACTGCATGGCTCTGTTGAACCAAGAGTGGAGCCATGCAACTGAGCTATTGAGGACACCCAGCACCTTTAGCTTCAGGGACCTCAGACAGGTGAACCTTCCAGCCCCATTGGTGCAGTGGGGCTCTGCGTCCCATATGACAGCAGTGCCACGGGGGCTGAACCTTGCTGCTACCTGCTCCCCGTGCAGGAGAACCGCATGATGCAGCACACGGTGCACGCACTGCAGAGCGAGCTGGACAACCTGCGGGCTGACAACATCAAGCTCTATGAGAAGATCAAGTTCCTGCAGAGCTACCCCGGCCGGGTGAGTGCTGCCGTTTGTCCTCCAGTTGGGTTGGCACAGACAGGCAGACCCCAAGCCCCCCCCTTCGTCCCAGTAACACCAGCAGGAGACTGTCCCCTGCCACCTCCCTGCCTTTCCTCCCCTGTCATTGATGGACATTTTAATGACGTTTGGGGATGGGAGACTCCCACAGCTGAGCAGGACCTTATTTGGGTCTCATTCACGCCGGGGTGAGGTTGGCCCCTCTGACATTTTTCCCTGTGTCTCCCACAGAAGATCATCCCCATGTTTATCTGTGCCACAGGGCAACCCCTGGATGCCATTGGCATGAGCTAAAGAGCACACGGCTCCCGCGCGCTGCGTTGCATAATTCACAACCTAATCAGGCATGTGACAAGTTAAAAATAATCATCAAAGATCATTCAATAAGGCCAGATCTGATGAATTCACCGTCCCTATATCGGGATGTGGCCTCATCGGGGTATCGCGTTGCAGGACGTAAGGGCATAGTTGCTAAAGGTCCTCCTGCAGCGCGGTTTGAGTGCCTTGAAGCCACTGGTTCACCAGCCATGTGCTGGTGAGGGCAGGGCAGGGCCTCCATCCCTGAGCCCATCCCAACCGTTCCCTTCTGTCAAGGGGTTTCCTTACTCTTCTTCACCGTTTGCCCTGCTGGCAGTAGCTATGGGGTGGAACACTGATTTCTTTCCCATAAACCACTGTCCTCGTCCTGCCCATCCCACAGGGATTTGGGGTGTGATGTTCAGAACGCATTGGTCCTACTGGTCCGTCCATTGGATCCTGCACTGCTCCGTCCAACAGGGATTTGGGGTGTGATATTCAGAAGTGTTTGTCCTGCTGGTCTGTCCATTGGATCCTGCACTGCTCCATCCACTGGGACCACTTCTTCCCAATAAGGCCGGGCAGCGCCTGTGCCCAGGGGTGTGGGACAGGGACACGTGGCCGTGCCATCCACGGGTCTCATCGTGCCTTCCCTCCCACAGGGCAGCAGCAGGGATGACACAGAGCTGCGCTACTCCTCGCAGTACGAAGAGCGCCTGGACCCCTTCTCATCCTTCAGCAGGAAGGTACGGGACCCCGCACTGTGCGCCCACACCCCGCACCCACACCAGCACCGCACCTTCCCAGCTCTGCATCCCCCACGTCCCCCCTTCCGGCCCCCAGTTCAGCTCTGTGCTCCCTTCTACTTGCAGGAGCGCCAGCGCAAGTACCTGAGCCTGAGTCCCTGGGACAAAGCCACGCTGAGCATGGTGAGACACGGAGCACGCTCATCTATGTCCCGGGTGTGGGGTTTGGGATGGTGACCCCCAGCTATCCAGCACGACAGAGGTTAACGCTGGCCTGCAGCAGCCACAGAATGCTGAAATATCTCGTAACGAAGGCAAAGTTGTCATTTGCATAAAAACCAAGCAAATGCCAGCATGAATATGGATCGGGTGGTGTGCCAGCGCCACGGAGAATTAATGAGAGGCATTTACAAAAAAACTGACTTACGGGAGTTACTCCCTGGGAATATTTGAGAACATAATCTTGTTTGTTACAGCAGCCTCCGCCGTGGCCCTGAATAGCAAAGATGATTTCAGCACGGGGTTGGTTTGGTGGGAGATCTGTGGGTTTTAATGCCACCCTCGGAAATCCCACATGGTGTTTTGGGGAATTTGCTTCTGTCCATAATGAATCCCCAGCTTTCACGGCAGGAATACAAAGTGGCAGTGTAGGATCTGTTCTCCATAAGCTGCTTTTCTGGGCTGTGGTCGCTCCCAAGCTTGGCTCTTTCCAAGGGATGGACACACAACTCCATCCAACCTCAGCCAACATCAATGGCCAATGTCATCCTCGAGGGCTGACGTCTGCCAGGGGGCTCAGCCCTGTGGTTCGCAGCCTTGAGTTCACCCAAATTCCGAGCCACTCACCCTGGGCTTTGAATCTCTAGCACACATCAAAATGGGATTTAATCTCTGCTCTTGCTGCAGGGGCGGCTCATCCTATCCAACAAGACCGCTCGCACCGTCGCGTTTTTCTACACGCTGCTCTTGCACTGCCTTGTCTTCCTGGTAAGTGTGGTGGGAGCAAAGCACGGCCACGTGGAGCAGTGCTGGGGCTGCCCAAGCTCCCGTACCTCACGTGGTTGCTGGGGGCTGAGTTATCATTTCAAGGGGAAAAAAAATAAAAAATCTCAACATCAATAATTAAAGGATGAAATGAGATGAAAGACAAGTCAGAACAATATTTCTATCCCGATCGTCTCAAAGTAAATCCAACCTTGTGTTATTTTGGTGAGGGAAGGAGCACAGAAAATAAAAAGTTAAGCATCATTAAAGTTTAAAGCTCTAACCTAAAAAAAAAAAATCATAAATATTGCATGGTTGGGAAGATCTGGCTTCACCTAGAAACAAAAGGGCTTGGAGACCGAGCCCAGCACTGCCTGAGGGTGGGCAAAGCTGCGGCTCCTGCAGCACTGCTGGGGATGGGAATGTCATGGGATGCTGCAGGGAGGAGGGATGTCATGGTGGGGGTGGGATGTCATGGTGAGGAAGGGATGCTGCAGCAGGGATGGGATATCATGAGATGTCATGGTGGGATTGGGATGTCATAGTGGGGTTGGGATGTCATGGTGGGGGTGGGATGTCATGGGATGTCATGGTGGGGTTGGGATGTCATGGTAGGGATGGGATGTCATGGTGGGGTGGGATGTCATGGTAGGTATGGGATGTCATGGTGGGGTGGGATGTTGTGGGATGTCATGATGGGACTGGGATGTCATGGTAGGGATGGGATGTCATGGTAGGGATGGGATGTCATGGTAGGGATGGGATGTCATGGTGGGGTGGGATGCCATGGTGGGATGGGATATCGTGGGATGTCATGGTAGAGATGGGATGTCACGGGATGTCATGGTGAGGATGGGATGTCATGGAATGTCATGGTAGGGATGGGATGTCATGGTGGGGTGGGATGCCATGGTAGGGATGGGATGTCATGGTGGGGGTGGGATGTCATGGTGGGATGGGATATCGTGGGATGTCATGGTAGAGATGGGATGTCACGGGATGTCATGGTGAGGATGGGATGTCATGGAATGTCATGGTAGGGATGGGATGCCGCAGCGAAGACACATCAGGCAGAGTCTGGCACACGAGCCCACCCCAATCACATTCTTTCTTTTGCAGGTTCTCTACAAAACCGCCTGGAGCGAGAGCGTGGGCAGGGACTGCGCTGCGTTCTGCGCCAAGAAGTGGGTGTGAGCGGGGCCAGATGGGGCCGGGGGTCTGAGCACCGCTGGGTGCTGCAAGTGAGGGTGGGAGTCGGGTTGGGGAAGCAGCTAAAGGCAGAGTGAGGGCAGGATGGGATCTCTTGGCTCCCCCCACGTCTGCAGGAACGCCCTAACCCGGCCGTGCCCTTTCCCCAGGTTCGCCGACCACCTGCACAAGTTCCACGAGAACGGGGACGCGGGTGACATGTGGCAGTGACAGCCTGACTGCGCCGCTCCTCCCGCAGCAGGATCCGGCCCTTCGCTATCGCTTCGCTTTCTGCTTCGTTGGATGGAGGCAGCGCCGCACCCTCAGCCCCCGTTGGGAACCAGTAGCCCCAGTGCGGGGTAAGACCGACCCACGGCACGTTGAGGATGCGTGCACCAAGGATGGAGCCGGGGCCGTGGGATGCTCAGCACCACCCGTGGGCAGGGTGTTAGGGCTGCTCCCCCGCAAGCCCCTTGGCTTTAGATGATGGTATTTGCTCTCTGCTGTTGGGAAACATGATCCAGGGAGGGGTGGGCTGCTCGCTGGGGCTTCGCTGGGATGGCTCCATTGGCTTTTTTTAGATGTTACGTAGGGTGGCTTGGAACCGCAAAACTTCTGCCGCTATTCACACTTGTACTCTTCGTAAATGATTTCAAATAATGTAGAGTTCTGCAGGATGACTGATGAAATAAACAGCTATGCATTGAGCGAGTTGTTTGGGGATTTCTTTCCGGGATGTTCTGCTCAAGTGCATGTTAGGATGAGATGAGCTCTGTGGTTATTTCCCCACCCCAGTGATCCTCGGAGTCTGCAGGATCCCATCCCCGCAGGCAAGAGGACAGTGCGGGGCTGACCGTGATTCCCCCCACCCTTTTTCCCTTCCCTTTCCATCCCAAGCACAGCCCCAGCCCCACTTCTGCTCACCCCTATGCCCATCCCCATCCCTGTGCTGTAAGGGCCCTGTCCTATCCCCACTGAGCAGCTGACGGGCATCCCTAGACGGGAGAAAAGAGTGGCACTTTTTCTCCTTTTTTCCTTTTTTTCCTTTTTTTTTTTTTTGCAGGGTTGCCAGGACCCCTCCCTCAGACGTCGCCGTCCTTTGGTACTGCAGCTGCTGGGGGAGCTGGGAGCTTGCTGCTAATTTACTCTGAAAGCCGCTTTGATCCCAATGCAGCGCGAAAGAGAAGGGTTTCGGCGACCCCCCGCTCTCCCTCGCTGCTTTAAATTTGATTATGGGAAACAGTCTTAATTAGTATCGACAGCCATTCAGGGAAATAATTAAAGGGAAACCTGTGCTTTCTGTATCCCTCTAACCTGCGCATTGCTCACGCAGACCCGGGCCGCATTTCGGGGGCCACGGTGGGGGCCCAGCTCTTCTCCTCTTGCTGTCTCCATAGCCACGAGGCAGCGCCGGGTCCGTGCTCTGCAAATGGAGCGCTGCAATCGATAGCGCTCGCCAGCACCGGGTGCACGCGATGCAGGCACCCGCGCCCAGCAGCGCCCGCTGCCCCGTGGCACCGCAGCTGGAAACACGGGCACGGGGCCCAAAGGGTTAACAGCGGGTGCAGCCCGGCCCCGGGGATCGATCGGCGGTTCTGTATGAGTGGTTATTTTTGGCAGAAGGGCTCTGGTGGTGCAATGTAACCTCGTGGGGAGCGGTGTCTCCGCTGCTGCCCACCCCACGTTGTGCCCACCCAGCACCCCAGATGTCCCAGCATCCCAACAGCAGAGCACCCATACCCCGAGGGAGCCCCCACCCCGCCCACACGGGGACAGATTGATGCACAGCACTGGGGGGAGCAGCGATGGGGATTGTCACTCCCACCCCATGGCAGCCGGGCCCAGAGATGGGGCAGCACACAGCCTGGCCCCCGCGTGCCCCCCACGTTACTGACAGAGCTTCCATTGCATGGAGCTCGGCGTCCTGCCCCCGCTGCACAGTGCACCTCTGCTTTGCTCCCCCGTGCGCCCACCGCGTGGAGTTTTCTCCCTCTTGCATTAAGGTTTTCCCCACTGTGTGGTGCATTGGTCCTTCGTTCCCACTGAGCGGAGCTTTGCCCCCATTGCATGGAACTTTGTCCCTGCTGCATTGCTGTCTCGTCCCCACTGTGCAGTGCGTTGGTGCTTTGTCCCTGTTTTATGGAGCTTTGTCTTCATGCACGGAGCTTTTTCCCCATTGCAAGGAGCTTCGCCCCTGTTGCATTCATGCTTTGTCCTCTGTGTGGTGCACTGGTGCTTTGTCCCCATTGCACTGGTGCTCTGTCCCCATCGAGTGGAGCTTTGTCCCCACTGCACAGAGATCGATCCCTAATGCGTCGCTGCCGTGCATTCATGCTTTGCCCCCACTGCGTGATGCTTTGTCTCCACTGCACGGAGCTCTGTCCCCATTGCACAGATGCCACCCCCACGAATTCATCCTGGGGACAACAGTGCCCAAGGCCACCGTGCTGCTGGGGGGCACACGTGGCAGTAAGCCCCACGTCCTTGCGGAGCAGCCGGGATCTGGGGCTTTTCGGGTGCCGGTCGCTATGGAAACCTTTCTGCGAGTGCCGGTCCATGCGAGCGCTGTCTGCGCTGCCGGGAAGAGCGATGCTGCGAGGTGACACGAGGGGATGGGGCTCTGCAGGTCCCCATGCACAGGGGGTCGTGGGGTGCACCTGCAGGGGTCTTTCATGGGAAGAAAGGCGATGGCGGTGTGGTGCTGCTGCGGGATGGCCCCAGTGGGGTTTCCCTGCACTGCTCCCAGTTTCCCATCGCAGTGGGCATTGGGGTTTCCCAGCTGTTCCCAGTCTCTTCCCTCTCCCCCTTTCATCCCGGTGACTCCCCACCCTATGTCTCATTTCAGCCCATTCCCAGACCTGTGCTGGTGACCAGCAGCTCCTCCCAGCCGGAGATTTGGCCATACCCAACCCAAGGGCCATCTCCAAAGAGGCTGATGGCAAACGCCGCTTTCCGGCCGTGCGGTGCCCCAGAGAACCCTATGGGGCTGCCCCACAGCCCCACTGGGCCGGAGATGCTCTGTGGGATCGCTGAGCAAAGCCCCATTGGCATCCCCCAGGCTGGAGGAGCACCCTTTGCCCCACGGTTCACATGGAGGAGGCACAGCCCCGGCCCCACAGCCGCCCTGGTTCCGTGTTCCCCACGTACCCCAAACCTCTCCCAGTATCCCACCGGGTGACGCCCTGTGGGGTAAAAGGATGGCGGAGAAACCTAATAAATAACAACAACAATCCTAACAAACCTTCCCCTCTCCGCCCCTTACATAACCGGCATTGCCTTAATCCTACAGGTGCTTCGCAGAACTAAAAAGGATTTGTTCCTCCCGCAAATCCCCGTTACATTTTTTTGGTGAGTCATCCTGATCCGCCCGCCAGGGAGGCCCCCGCCGTAATGTGACCCCGCTGTAAATCGCTTAAAGCTCCCCCGGCTCCGGTCCCCCCGCGGCGAGAGGAGGATTATGGCCGTGTCCTGACCCCCTTGGCAGGGACGGCAGTGGCCCTATAAATATGTCAGCGGGACAGCGAGGCCAGCGCCGACCCACAGACCTTGACACCTTGACCTGGGGCTGAAGCCGCTGCATGGCCCAGCCCAGTGCTGGGTGCGCTCCTGGGGGGCTGCCGGCCCACAATCCCCTCCCTTAAGCAGTGGGGAAATGAGTTTTGGGGTCACGCGGGGGGGGGTGGAGGTGCTGCCCCTCGGGGTGATGCTGGAGGAGGAAATTGGGGTGCTGTGCGGGATGCGGGGAGCCACGTGAGGGGCAGGGTGGGGTGTGGAATATGGGTGTGTGGAGGAGGCAGGGTGCCTTGTGTGATGATGGGGGTGCAGGGTGGGATGCGATGCCGTGGGGTTCGGGATGCTGTGCAGGATGTGGGGTGCCACGAGAGCTGCAGGGTGGGATGTGGAACACGGGGCTCCTGTGGGATGCAGGGTGCTGTGCGTGATGCCATGGGGGATGCAGGGTGCCCTGTGTGATGAGGGGTGCCCCACGGGATGTGAGGTGGGATGCGGAATATGGGGTGCCTGTAGGTTGCCGGGATGCCCTCTGGGATGCGAGGTGCCCTGCAGGATGCGGGGTGGGATATGGAATCACAGAACTGGGGAACATGGGGTGCCTGTGGGATGCGGGGTGCTGCGCGTGATGCAAGGTGCCCTGGGTGCCGAGTGGGATATGTGGTGCTCGGTGGGATTTGGGGTACCCTGCAGGATGGGAGGTGCCGTATGGAACACGAGGTGCATTTAGGATGCAGGGTGCTGTGCGGGATATGAGGTGCGACATGGGAGATGGGGCTTCGCATGGGATATGGGATGCCCCCGCAGGATGCAATGGGATTTGGGGTACCCTGCAGGGCGCCCCACAGAACGTGGGATGTTGCACGGGATATGGGGGGCTAGGCAGGATGTGGGGCGTCGTGCGGGGTACCCTGCGGGATGCGGAGTACCCTGGGGGTGTGGGATGCTCTGTGGGGTACGAGGCGCCGTGAGGGATGTGGGGGGCCCTGTGGAACTCGGGGTTGCCCTGGGGGGATGGGGTGCCCCGGGGGATGCCGTCTCCCCGCTGACCCCGCAGTACGGCACGGCATAGCACGGCATAGCACGGCGCGGAGCAGCGCCGGGCGGGGCCCTTTAAAGCGGGGGGAGG